>NC_136423.1:107653097-107860597 GCF_052625555.1 Lactuca saligna
GTGATGATATGTTTATATGCTGGAATGATATGTTATATGTGATAGTCGTAGTAGGAGGGGAACTGTCCCCAAGTTTGGTTGTTAGGATCGACTGGTAGGTCAGCACCCTAGAATGGCTTGACACGGGTAGTACAGCACCACAGAATGGCCGCAAGGGTAGGTCGGCACCCTAGAGTGGTCGTACGGGTAGGTCGGCTCCCCGGAATGGCCTTACCGGGTAGGTCGGGCACCCCAGAATTGCCCGACAGTATGTATGCTATGTGATTGTATGGTATGTGGTACGATGGAGGAACTCACTAAGCTTCATGCTTACAGTTTTTAGTTTTATTTCTGGTACCTCTTCGGCGAAGGGGAAGGAGCCGGCGCGGTAGCTGCACATCATACACACACCTCTGATTCCGCATTATGAGTTTTCCTTGGGATTGTACTCTGATATTATCACTATTTTATTTATTGGATTTTCATACATTATAAATAGTTTTATGAGATGTTAAGATTTGACAATGTTTTCCTACGAATGTTTTAATCAAAGTAATTTATAAAAATGAAATTTTTGGACGTGAAAATTTGGTCGTTACAAGTTGGTATTAGAGCCCTGGTTTGAGGGATTCGGACACACCCTCGGGGGTGTCTGGACTCAATTCAAGGGATTAAAATCTTTTACAAGAAAAGTGGTTTTCTAAAGAATATGTTAAAGAGTTTTGAGGAAGAACGAAGTGTGTGATGTGCGCGACCGGCCGAGATCAAGTAAGTACTCCCAAATTACCCATACAAGTTTATGTTATGATTATCAGTTTCAGTTTCAGTAGAACAACTTGCTAGAATAGGACTGAGGATCTAGGGAGGATGCCTTATGTGCCTGCTATATATGTGTTTCATTTTTATGAGAATTGCATGCTAGTATTAAGTAGACAGTAATAGGATAGCCTATTTAGGTTATGCCTGATAGTATGAGCTTAGAATTGTATGCTAGTACAATTCCTCATTATGAGAATAGGTTTGCTTGAGTGGTTCCTGTGTCCGAATGCTGCTTGCTTTATGCTTTGTGGGACTTCGAGTGATGAGAGTTAGCCATTAGGTGAATACGTCATGTCACATGTGATCAGGGTTGAATAATCTCAAAGTGCTGGATTTGGCCCTACTGCACAGCTCTTGTTCGAATCTAGCCATTGTAGGGATGAGTCCCTTACTCGAAGGATTATCCGAGCCTCGTTACATGTGATGGTATTCAGGTGATGGCTAATTGGCATTACTGTTGGATATAGCGTCCAAGTCTATAACTCTATTTGGTATGAACTTGACCTGACCCGGCATGGTCCATTTGGGTTGCATGGCATTGCAATACTTGGATAGACTAAATGAGAGAATAATGAACTTATGATTGTTAATATATTATAAGTTCTAAGATATTAGTATTAGTATTATTTAATTAGTATTTGATCAAGTATTAATCTAGTATTAATTTGGTGATCAAAGTGAGACTAATTAAATATATAGGGTTGATTATGATAATCATCAATTCTTTTATGGTGGATTAATGATCCATGGTTTATGGGTTATGGATGTAACCACTTGGATCTCCATGGATAGTCCATGGGAGTTACAAACCCATGGGTCATGAGAAATGAAGAGTCATGACAATTAAGAGTATTCATGTGTAACTCCTAATTATGACACACTATAAAAGAAACCCTATAGCATGCAAATTCGGACTAGTGTATTCATAAGAGGGCATAACCGATTTTTGAGGCTAAGTGACATTCTCTCAAGTTATTCCAAGTTTGTAGTGTTGTGTGAAGCTTTTGAGGCACAACATTTGGGGTGCTAGGCTCACAAAGTCTTGAAGGAATCCAAGCAACAACAAGGTATGTATTTCTACTAGTTTTTATGTTTTATGTAATCCCATGCCATGCTAGTTAGGAAATAACCTTGAAAAAGAAATTTTCATGTATATAGAGAAAACATAGATTCAAGGTTATTAGGGTTGCATGTACACTTAGGAAGTGTTAAAATGCTCAAAACCCATCAGTGGTATCAGAGCCTAGGATTGTTTTCTGTATACTTGATGCAAAACTGCTTGAAAAAATCAAAAATTCTGCTCACTATCAACTGGACTCGCTGAGTTCATGGGGAGGACTCGACGAGTCCATGAACAAATTCATCCTACTTGTCGAGTAGGATAATGCACTCGACGAGTAGGTGCGTGCTGGGCAGTCTTTTCGTGTTTTGTTTCTGGAAATGGATTATCCCAATCTGTTTTGGACTTGTAAAATCTGTTTTTCAAAATGATAATGATTATGTTAACCCATTTTACATGACTTATATTAATTTTCAAGTATTGTATATGTTTATATGATTTCTTGAAAATTGCTTGACATTAATTTGTGTTCTTATGAGTTTTTAGAAGATCATAGGAATTATGGAATTATGTGTAACCTCCATGTGTGTTTAATTCATGATCTTAATGGCAATAATGGTGTCCATAACTTGTCCTCAAGTTATGGATAACCAAAAGTCACTTCTTTAAATTGTGATTAAAGAACTAAATAGGTTTCATAAAATGAAGAGTCTTCATTTTTATGAACCATTAAAACTCATAAGTTACAAATTGAAGAGACTTGGAATAGTTTCAATTCTTGCCCTCAATTTTTGGAATTTGTAAAGTCTTACACTTTAATTCCAAATTAATTTTTTTTTTTTAAAAGTTAAAAAAAAAATTTCAAACTTTATGGAGTTCATTAAATTAATTAAAGTGTTTAATTAAGAGAGTTAATAATTCCATAAAGACATGGTTTAAGTTTAATTAAATTAAGAGTATAGTTTAATTAATAGATTAAACCACCAAGTATTTTAAATGTTTAAAATACACCCTTATACTATTATTATAATTTTAATTATATAGAGATATGTATAAGAATATGTCATTCTTACCGTTAGTAGGCCTCATTCACAATGTCGGTCTATAAGGGGGGGTATAAGGTTGTTGCCTATAAAATGGTGACTTAATGGGTGTCCACTCTCACCCACCGCTTACTTGATCGGTGGAGGGTCGTTAGCCGAACGGGTAGGATACGACTTTAAATACTCATTAAAAGTATAATGAATTATAAAGTAACTATACATTATAAATTCTCAATCTTAGTTACTTTAGGAAAATGTGAAATTGGTGCTAGCCCATAAAATTACACATTGTACCTTACCAAGTCGTTAGTGGAACGTGTGTGGTTAACCGACACACTAAGATGGACTAGTAAGAGTGACAAAGGGTAACTTGACTTTATTATAGATCGGTGGAGCGTGTGTGGTTAACCGGCACATCGATTAGGTAATATTGTTGAGGGTACCAAGTCAATTTGTATGGTTATTCACACCTTGTTTGTGATCCTCGGCATCCCAGTCACAAACTTGAGAGGGCACAATCGAGATTCAAACATGCCATTGAAAAGTTCAATGTATCTCAAAAGATCTAGGAGTTTCAAATCCAATTAAAACTTAATTATATTTCATTTTTCATGGTGGAAATTGGTAAATCATCATTTACCTACCTTTAACTATATTATAATGTGGATTACGGCATTCCTCTTCCAGTTATAAATAGGTTATTGGGTCCTAGCCTTAATATTTCATATTGGGTGTTATATTAAGGACTTTAAATCAACTAACTTGAATTTCTCCCCTTATAGATGTCTAGTTTAGATAGCTATGGTCTTCCCAAATCTTTAGGAAGAAGCTTCCTAATAAAGATGATATCCCAAATGGCAACCAAGGTGAAAAGATCAATCCCTTTGTTCTGCATTAGTGGGACTGAAAATCATACCTCACTTCCTTCACCTACTCTAATAAATCTTCCCATCCCACAAGTTTCAAGACATGATAAGTTCTAAGTCACTCAATCCCTATTGGCAAACAACGTCTATATGTGCTTAGGTCTTGGAGATTAAGTCACATATTGACAAGCCGGGAGAGTTGGGTGTCGAAGTCTCAAGGTAGCTGGTTGTTGACTTGGTCACTCCCTGATGACAGATCACGACATGACCCTTAATGATCTTACCTATTTGCTTGATGATGCTGAATCAGCAATGATTTGGAGCATTGGTAAAGCAAAATTTGATTGGAATATCAACTTCCCAAACTTCCATGGGCATTGACAATGGTAACATTGGAAGTCCAGAAAAACTTTCTCTTCCCAATCGAAAGGGATTAGCCGTAGTCAACTCGGCTGAAAAAATGGTAAAGAGAAAGGCTAAGTCTGTGATAATCCCGTGTACCGTTTCCAAAGAGTCCATATGTTTCTATTGCCAAAGGAAGGGCATTGGTTGCGAAGCTGCCTAATTTACCTAAAAATTCATAAGGATAGTAAAGTCAAATGTTTGACTCTGCTTTAGGTAAATTCCATTATCTAACTTTATTAAGTTTCTATTCTGATATTCTTATTGCATGATGTGACTGGGTCACATATTGATGTTTTAAGAATCAAAGAAGAGTGAAGAAACTTAAAGGAAGTATATGTTGATTCTGATCGTGAAGATCGATTTTGATCGCATGGTTCGGTGATCAGAATTTTGAGTTGTTACTTAAGAGTTAGATATATTGCCTAGGAAAGGATAACAACAAGTTTTCCATATGGATTGTAAGGATAAGTTTTCCGCAATGTTTTAAAATAAAAGAAAATGGTTTTGATTTTATTTATTTTAAGTATCCTTACAATGACATTTGTGAAAAAGGTTGTTGCTTATATGTTTCCATTGATAAGCAATATGGGTAAATGGATTTGATTCTTTCATTAGTGGTAGTATCATAATTTACCAAATAAGGAAAGATTCTCATCACCCAAGTTTCAGTTGGATAGAAACTTGGAATCATGCAAGTTGTATTGTGTGATGAATGAGAATTTTCATCTTTGGTAAATTAAGACTAATTCCTTGTTCACATTCACATGTAAGTCAAGCGAAGGACTAAGAGATTGGGTACACTTGGTTGTGTGCTGGTCAGGTCCACCACAAAGGTTGATAAGATTATTCATTATAATTTACTAAATTTTAGTAAATATGGTTATGCTTATGAGTTTAAGTGTAATTCTGCAACATTGGAAAAGTTTCAATGTATGGCAGAATGAATAAGAAGAATCAAATAAGGCAAAAAGATAAAAGTTTCTCCAATCTGAAGAGATGGGAGAGTACTTGTGTACTTTGTTTTATGATTATCTTAGTGATTATGAAACCAGATCACAATTGATCCTCTAAGGACACCTTAGTTCATTTGTTTGGCTAAGGAGAGGAATCATGAGTTGTTGAAATGGTTAAATCAAAAGATAAATCATGCATCAAATCTTAGAGTCATACTCCAAGATTGAGCCATTGAGTGACATAATCTTTAGAAAGTTTATAACACTTATCAAATGTAGAGTAAGATGTGTCCTACTCTTGTACATTTGAGGTTGGTTAGTTGTGATGTTTTGGATAAAACAAGGACCAACTAAGTCCAATTATGGGAAGTGTTTAACTTGATAAGAATCCGCACTAGCTCTTGAATATTTGTATTGTCAAGGAATAGTTCTTGACAAAGAGAAGTCTTATATGTCTAGAGGATAGTGGGAGTCTAAAAGATTCTGAAATAGTTTCAAGAACTAATCAAGAGTTTTATTAATCACTATCCCACAACTTGAGGTTTGTAACCTATCGTGTTGACATATTCCTATTCGTGTGTCTATTCCAGTTAAAAGTTGATTATGCTTGTGAGTTCTTTGAGTTCTCAATTGTTTGCATAACAACCTGAAAGCAATGGTAGACCCTTGTGCTGTTGGGTGGCAAGAAATTAAGATTGCACAAGTTCAGTCCATATGAATTTGGAAGTGTCACTAACCTAGTCCTATGATTATGGTTTTGACAAAATTCACATAGAATAGAACACATACACCATAAAATCTAAGTATCATAAGGTTTCTCTTCGATTCATGAAAATGATGGTAAGGAAACGCTTCCACTAAGAAGATTTTGAGTAGATAGCTGTTGTGATATTTGCATTCTCATATAGTTAGTGGAGCGTGTGTGGTTAAACGGCACACTAACTAGTGAGAATTGCAAAAGGTCTAGACAAACATGTGAGCTATCTAAAGAAAGGTGTATGTTTTTTGATAAAGTCTTATCAAAGCAATCTAGTATTAGAAATATGAACTTTGGTAAGAAACTCAATAAAGTATTGATTTCTAGAAGTCCAGTTGATTTTTGAGTACGTGTCACAGCTAGTGGGCGCATAAAGTGTTATGTTGGTAATCATTATGCTAGTGGGAGCATGATGATTATGTTAAGTATTGCAAGTTAGCAATGTTAATTATAGAAAACAAAAGTTTCAATTTGCTTTGAAAAGTTGTTTTGCTATAATTAAGGGAGATAATTTTATACTTCACTCCAATTCTACAAGCTTAGATTGAGAATTTAATTTGCTTTAGTCAATAATATATATGAATGTTATGTTGGAATGGTTCAACATAAGGAAATTCTATATATGTTGCGTTCTCAAAATTCGATTATGATTACGACATCCCTCTTCATAGTTCGAATTTTGAGAACACGGAAAATAAAATTTTTATAGCATGAATCGTGTCCCATATGCTTCGGATATAGGATCGATTGCATGTACTATAATATTCATCCATTCCAAAATTTTCAAATGCCTAGGGCATTAAGACGGAAAAAGGAATAGAACTGGAAATGACTAAAATGATTAAGCCAAATTGTCGAGGACAATCTAAGGCTTACCAAAGATTGGTTGCTCATGGACAATTAGAAGTATAGAGTAAGGACCATATTGACATATTTTGAAAAGAGGAAACTCTTGTTCAGAAGTGATGGTCAAAATGGTACTATGGAATTTTCTCCATAGGCGAAAGTTATTCTTTGAATCTGTGTAAGATTAAAGAACTTAATGCTAAGAAGTATGTTCAAAGGAATGTACTTTGAATTTGAGACTTCATTTCCGTGGAATTATATTCCATTAGAATGCTTTGTAATGTCTGTTGCCAAGTCTTTATGACTTATGTGCACAATCATTACAAGGGGATTATTACATATAAGTTTAGAATCTAACAGATTACAGTAAATTGCAAGAGTTTGGTATTCTTGCATTTACAACAAGGATTGGAATTGTGAAATGAGCATCATTGGAATATTGGCAATTGATCTATTTCACAAAGAGAGGACCATATGTAAACATAGTATGCATACTTGGAGTATGGCATAATTGTTGTTTGGAAAACCTTAGTGTACATGCTTGGAGCATTGGACAACTAATGTTTTTATTCAAGCATAAAGTTGATTAATCGAAACATAAATAATGAGTGATCAATATGGTGCTTAAATAAAAGGTGTTTTATTTACACTAAAAGAGTTGGGGCCATATAAAATTAGTATTATTCTTGTGTTTCACTTTGCATGTTTTGACTTCCAGAATAACTAGGTCGTTCTTCCTGAATGACTAAATTATTCAAACCATCCACAGTCAGTCATATGTTGGAAGTAGATATGAATCAAGACTGTCATGAATTTGGCTTGTATGATTTGTCTAAAGTGCTTTAGACAATGCAATGGTTGCTACAACATTCATGAGTACTCATAAGGGCTGAGTATTGGATTCAACCCACGCTCACTTGCATCACTTCATGGAATTTATCTCGATTGATCGTGAGACGGTAATATCATACAAATCTTCAAACCTAGAGATATGAGTTGTTGACTATGAGTTGGTTATTCATTGATTGTACGAAAACGCATTGGTAACTCGATGTTATAAAACGTGCCTTTGTGAATAATTCAACAAGTAGTTAGTACAAGCATATTAGTCGAAGTTTATCTGTTCCTTCTAGAAATAGAAGCGATATCTGGGCCCCTCGATGATTTGGTTTTGATATATGTACCGGGCCCGGTCAGAACCTAATTGATGTATTCAATTTAGTTCTACGTTGAAACAAATCAGAGATCGAGAAACAAATGCTGGACAATAAGTAAGACCACGTTCCATGTGTTTGTCCAGCTGATATCATGAGAGCAAAGGATTATATGATCACTTATCTTAAATGGTGTATCATCATCATCTCAGTTCCAAGAGACTTTGAAAGAGCTATGATTGCTAGTCGGATTTTGAATTCATATTTGCAAATATAGTTATTAGACTTATCCAAGTGGGAGACTGTTGGATATAGTGTCTAAGTCTATAACTTTATTTGGTATGAACTTGACCCGACCCGGCATGGTCCATTTGGGTTGCATGGCATTGCAATACTTGGATAGACTAAATGATAGAATAATGCACTTATGATTATTAATATATTATAAGTTCTAAGATATTAGTAATAGTATTATTTAATTAGTATTTGATCAAGTATTAATCTAGTATTAATTTGGTGATCAAAGTGAGACTAATTAAATATATACGGTCGATTATGACAATAATCAATTCTTTTATGGTGGATTAATGATCCGTGGTTTATGGGTTATGGATGTAACGACTTGGAGCTCCATGGATAGTCCATGGGAGTTACAAACCCATGGGTCATGAGAAATGAAGATTCATGACAATTAAGAGTATTCATGTGTAACTCCTAATTACGACACACTATAAAAGAAACCCTATAGCATGCAAAATCGGACTAGTGTATTCATAAGAGGGCATAACCGATTTTTGAGGCTAAGTGACATTCTCTCAAGTTATTCCAAGTTTGTAGTGTTGTGTGAAGCATTTGAGGCACAACATTTGGGGTGCTAGGCTCACAAAGTCTTGAAGGAATCCAAGCGACAACAAGGTATGTATTTCTACTAGTTTTTATGTTTTATGTAATCCCCATGCCATGCTAGTTAGGAAATAACCTTGAAAAAGAAATTTGCATGTATATAGAGAAAACATAGATTCAAGGTTATTAGGGTTCGATGTACACTTAGGAAGTTTTGGAATTCTCAAAACCCATCAATTACAAGGAGGCCTTCAGCACCTGAGGACTGGTTTGGGTCAGAGATTTCCTTAGGGTAAGCCGAGGATGAGAGTAGCAGAGATCAGTGGCAGTAGAAGGGACTTGGTTGAGTTAAGGTAACTCTTGAGGAAACTACGGATAGATGTGGAAGGTAGTATGGGCCCGTACTACTGAAAGCAGAGGATCCGTACTCGATTCAAGAGGGGCCAAGACAAAACCAAGAAATTAAAGATTATGTATGAGATCCCTCAGTAGCGATGAGTATTCTGACCGTTAATGTGATATGTTTTCAGCATGATGACGTTTCACAAGTTATCAGTTGGCAGATCAGGTGCCGGGGAGGGATCTGGCTTAGGCTATTGATCCGGACAGTTTCATGATCAGTTTAGAGATGTCATTGTTGCAGAGATTATGCACAACATCAATGATCATAATCCTGTGATATTCGGTTCAGTGAGGGAGGCTATCATGGAGCTTTTAGACAGTCGTCTTGAGGCCTTTATGACCCAGATAGTTTCAGGGCAGTTTGGGGATGACGAGGTAGCGCAGGAGCGAGGTATTGACCGGGAGATAAAAAAGGAAGAGGAAACCGGATGAGGTTCAATGGTCCACAGCTTTGGGTAGAAGAAATAAAGGGCCGAGTTCGAGATCAAGAAACTTCTAGGGACACAGTCGATGCGGGAAGTGTGGCAGGATGCGCATGGGTGCATGTAGGAGTAGTAAAGGTGGTAATCCTGTGTGACAACCCGATATTTCAACTCTTTGTAATGACCTAATAGGTCAAGTTTTGTAAACATCTTTGAGTTACTAAAATTAACTTTGATAATAAAATGTCCAAAAAGTTTCTGTTTAAATTCTTCTATGTTTAGATATCATCAAACCACGATCGTATGTAAAAAAGAACGCCCAAATCCGACTTCGTATATTGAAGTTATGATATTTCAAGTCCAGCTTAACAACAAACGGCTAAAAATTCGAAACGGAGATTGAGCGACATTTGGCCGGAATGACCTAAACGAGAATCGAAGGTCTCGACAATGGTATTTCAACGGTAAAAAGTCTGGCAAAAACCGACGTAAGATAAAGAAGTTATGAATTTTTAAAGAAATTCCTTAATTATGTCATTTTAATAAATAAATAATAAAAATAATTTCGGAATTTGCCAACGGAATCTAAACGAAAGTTGTAGATCGTAGTCTCACCTTCGCGGGGATATAAAGAACGTCGAAAACGGAGTTCGTATGAAGGAGATATGAATTATTGAAGTTTGATAAATAATTTATATATAAATTTTATTCAAAATTCGGTATTATCCGAAGAGGAGTCAGCCTAGGGCCGAGGTATGCACCGCGTACGCTCGTACGCCCCGCGTACTCGAAGGGCACGGCCTCGGAACGTCCACGTCGCCCTATGCGAAGCTATCCGACCCGCTGTCCCGTCCGACCCGCTCCGTCCGAAATACGTAAACGATGACGTACGGGTATGCGCTGCGTACGCCCGTACGCCCCGCGTTCGGAGGAGGTTCAGCACCCCTATAAAAGGGATGCGAGCCTTTCCGAAAATGTTGTTCATTTCCTCTCTTTCTCTCCCGATCTTGCCTCGATTTCCGTGCCCGTTCAAACCCGAAGCTCTGGTCTTTTTGCTCAAGTCCCGAGGGTCGATTTTACTCCCGAGATTCCCGAGAATCCCGAGAAAAATCCGTTTCGCGAGACGAAACTCTGCCCGGTTTTCAATCTCGCTATCTTCGAATTTCCAAGTGAGTTCATACCCCTTTATCCAACCTTTGAAATGCTTTTAAATGTTTTAAATACTTTATGGGGGGGGGGATACAAGTTAAACACTTATAGTTATTGTTCGATCACATGTGATGGTGTTAATCACATGTGATTAATAACTAGGAAACCAATGATTTTATCACTGTTCAAACTGTTTTATTTCAAAATGTTTTACAAACTCTTTTACTTATCAAATGCTTTATTGTAAACTTTGTTTTACTACCTATAAATTTGCATGCCTATATATGTATAGCTGTATAAATAATGTTTAAAGGGCTTAGGAAAGCCACCTATCCTATTTCCTTTTCCTCGATTTGGATGTGGTCTGGTGGAATTTCGGGTGATTATCCGAGGGTCGTTTCAATATTAGCTATATGTCGTATATACGTGTATAGACATAAAGGTACTTCCATATTCATGCTTATCAACACATCATTAGTAAGTTACCATCGGGGTAACACGGGATCATACTACTACGATTTCTAGATCAACGAGTCAGTTCATTCATGAGTCAATACTCATTACTAATAGAACATATACAACGATACTATAACAAGTAATATTATATTACATATACACGAATACGTTAACAATTGTGATCCACTGTATGGGAGCATGTCTTAATTGTCATGACCCGAGTTGTAGCCAGAGTCTCTTGGAGGGAGAGCGTTGAGTTTGCGTATAGATCTATACTGGATTGACTATCCTACACCTTGCTGTTAGCTACAGTGGGACCGACAGGTCTACGGGTGCCAAACGTCATAACTTATTTTTCGACTATACGTTTTCGATGTTACTAGTCGATAGTATGGTGCAATTTATCACACGATACCTTAATATAAACCCGGTTTAAGGTAGTTAGTACCGCAGTAGTTCATATAAAACGAAACTACCGTACTGCAATAATTTACCCATTACATTTTGGTGATAACCTCACTTAAACTTAAATGTACAAACTATATTTTGTTAAATGATAGTTACACTTGGGAAATTACACACTTTTACATCAAACGAGCATACAAACAGTTAAGCCTTGGTAGAGGGCTACTTTAAACAGAAAATATAGGTTTTTCTGAGAGATTCAAATGTTTACAAACACTTACATACATTTACAACTCATACTTGCGACAGGTTCAAAACGTTTTGATAACGAACCTCGACACTAAAATACTTATGAATTCACCAGCTTAATGCTGATAAACTCTTTCAAAATAACTTGTATTCTCAGGTCATCAGTAGACAGGTACCAATGCTAGCTTTTGAGAAGATGGAGCGCATTCTAGTCTCATCATACTATTTTGATATACATTATATTTTTGGTGTCTAAAACTGTACGGACCACATTTGTATTAAAATGTTTATATTTAATGCAATGGATGATGTTGTTTGCTTATTTACAATTATTGTGTTGTGATACTCTACATGACGTCCTCCGCCCCAGAATGTTTCCGCCATTCTTGGTTTTGGGGTGTGACAGATTGGTATCAGAGCATTGTTTATAGTGAAGCAAGTATATCAACCCATAAAAGATATACTAAACTATAAACCCATTTGGGATTAAAACACTCTGACCAGGAGTTTATACTTTAAATAGTTAATTAAGTATACTAGTCTGCATTCATACTAAAACCAGTGTCACAACGACAAGAACAAGAGTATTACGATTGTTAAATATCACAGGTAAGCTAGGGGATGTATGGTCAGTCCTGGGAATGGCATAGCCTGATCAACTATGCTGGTCCGAGGAGTGATTAGCATATGCCCTAGAATAGTTGTGATGTGTTAACAAGTCTAAAAACTTACCAACAATGCCACAAAAAGATCAGTGGAACTTAAACTTAAAATACTATAGGCGTATTTTGTGCTATTAACTACATACATACTATATCTTTATACCTCTCTTCTCACGTAGATTTAAATGGCTGGACTCCATCACGACGACCCGTACTTTCCAAATGAAGGCAACATAGGAAGGCTCGAAGCAAAGTCTGATGATGAACACCAAATTCCGTTGGCTGATCATCAAGCTGAAGGCTGCTCAGATGGATCAGACTCTAAGCCTGAAGTCAACAACCTACCACTCGTCGGTCAACCCCCAAACAACAACCCTCGACCAGCTTTTCCAGATCCTACTCCCCTATGGGCAAACCACTTGAACCGTTGGAGTGATGAACAGGGTCAACCTTTACCATACTTTAGGGAACGAAGCTTTCACAACGTCAGCAATGGTGGCTCTGCTGACCGAGCCCTGCCTGTCATTATCCGCAGGATAGCTCGTAATGTCGAGCAAGGTAGAGCAGCCATCGACCGGGTCATGGAAATTGATGCCAACTCAGGTGTCAACACAGTCCGCATCCGCCGTCTTGAAGAAGACATGGAACGGACCCGGAGAACCAATGAAACCCTACAGCAACATCTGGTTGCCTCTCAAGCTGAAGTCATGGAACTCCGAACTCGTCAAAGTGCTCATGAGCAACACCTTCAAGAGGTGGTCCGTCAAATGAGAGACCTTAGGGTTCTCCCAAGGAATATTCGTCGCCGTTCGATGATTCCTAGTACATCATTATCTTTTGGGTTAAAGATTTGCCTTTAACATATATGCTCTAAGTAAGACTTGTATGTAAAATATTCCTAACTTTCAGTACTCTAATCAGGAATCTAAGAACTGTCAAACTTTTCTATATGGTATGATGTAAGATCTACTGTTAGGTCAATTTTCATTAAACTCATTACATCAGTAATACCAGTATTATTGAAATCTATCTAAATTGTGGGAAAAATCTATACACTTGTGTTTTGCCTACTAATATTTCTTGTTGTGATTTCAAACACTCATTCAACTGTTGGGCTATGGTTAGTTAGTCCATGTATCACTCTCACGTTGCTTACAAATTGATTCTTACCATTTTCTTACCTTTATAAACTTATAGCTGAAGGATGCCTCATCGCAAATCTCCCAGGAATAATCCTGCACCACCACCTCCACCGCCTCCGGTCATCGATACTGCAACCCTAAATGCTGTCGTAGCTGCAGCAGTGGCAACTGCCATGGCTCAGTATCACTCTTCTGATGCCAGCAGAGGTGGAACCCTGGTGGAATCAATTCTGGTTGAAACCCCTGTGCGCTCGAGAGAGTGCTCTTACAAGGATTTCACCAACTGCAAGCCGAAGTCCTTTCATGGGACCGACGGAGTCATTGCTCTCTCGCAATGGTTCGAGAAGACTGAAGCGGTCTTCGAAATATGTTCATGCCCTGCTGCGAGCAAAGTGAAATACACCGCATGCACTTTTGAAGGAAAGGCCCTAACGTGGTGGAACGACCACGTTAAATCTCTAACTCTTGTCGTAGCCAACGACATAGGCTGGGAAACGATGAAAGACCTCATGATTGAGGAATACTGCCCGAGGGGCGAGATCCAGAAACTAGAGCAGGAACTGTGGAGCCTGACCATGAAGGGCACCAACATTGTTGCTTACACCGCCAGATTCAGCGAACTGGTGGCCCTCTGCCCCAATATGGTTCCCACTGAAGGGAAAAAGATCGAAAGGTACATATGGGGGCTTGTACCTCCGTATCAGGGGAATGTTCTAGCATCAAACCCCGCTACCTTCGATAGTGCCAAACGGTTGGCACAACGACTCATTGACCATGGAGTCAAAACCCCTGCAATCACAACCACCCTAGCCATCCCGGAACTCTCCAAACCAGCTGATACGAAGTGGAAATACTGGGATGAAAAGAAGAAGCAACAGGCGGCTAGAAAGCAGCAAATTGTGGCGATACATGCCGCAATAACCCCTGCTGCTACAACTACTCCGGTGGGTGGGTATGATGGAAGTTCGCCCAAGTGCAACAAATGCAACTACCACCACAATGGCCCCTGCCATGAAATGCAGTGCTCTAACTGCCATAGGAGAGGACACACAGTCCGTTTCTGTAAATCTCAGGCGAGACCGATCGCCCAAGTCCCCGGCTCTGGCGCGAGCCCGACATGCTATGGATGTGGCGAAACAGGCCACTATAAAAGGGACTGCCCCAAGGCGAAAAATGCTTGCGGAACAGGGAGGGTACTAGCGATAGGCCACGGGGAGGCAGTAGCTGACCCGACAGTGGTGACTGGTACGTTCCTCCTCAATGACTCCAATGCATGCATTCTATTCGATAGTGGAGCGGAGCGAAGCTTCGTAAACCATAAATTTACTCGCATGCTTGCTCAACCACCACACGCACTCAAAGAACTATTCACAGTGGAAATGGCTAATGGAAAAACTGAAAGTACGAGTAGCATATACCTAGGCTGTACCCTAACTCTAGATAACCATTCATTCCCAATCGACCTCATGCCAGTCTCAATAAAAAGTTTCGACGTTATCATTGGCATGGATTGGTTAAGCCTTCATCGCGCTGACATCATGTGCTATGAGAAAGCAGTCCGTTTAAACCTCCCGTCAAATGAAACTTTTATAGTCTACGGCGACAAACCTGGTACGAGTCTTCGCATTATATCAAGTATTCAAGCACAGAAATATCTGCGCAAAGAATACCATGCATTCCTTGCTCACATCGTCGACACAAGCCTCGAAATGAAAGAACTAAAGAACATCCCGGTAGTGAGCGACTTCCCCGACATTTTTCCAGAAGAACTACCCGGGTTACCTCCGCAACGACAGGTCGAGTTCAGAATCGACTTAGTCCCAGGAGCTACTCCAGTAGCCAAGTCGACCTACCGTTTAGCACCAACTGAGATGCAGGAACTCTCTGGTCAACTTAACGAACTGCTCAGCAAAGGCTTTATAAGACCAAGTTTCTCACCTTGGGGAGCACCGGTCTTGTTCGTTAAGAAGAAAGACGGATCATTCCGTATGTGTATTGACTACATAGAACTCAACAAACTGACAGTCAAGAATCGTTACCCTCTGCCTCGCATAGACGACCTATTCGACCAACTGCAAGGGGCGAACTATTTTTCTAAGATTGATCTGAGATCCGGATATCACCAGTTACGAGTACTAGAGGAGGATGTTCCAAAGACAGCCTTCCGAACCCGTTACGGACACTACGAGTTCGTGGTGATGCCATTCGGATTGACCAATGCGCCAGCAGTCTTCATGGATCTGATGAATAGAGTATGCCGACCTTATTTGGATCAGTTCGTCATCGTTTTCATTGACGACATCCTGATCTACTCCCGAAGTAAGAAAGAGCATGGTGATCACCTGCGACAAGTTCTAGAGACATTACTAAAAGAGAAGCTGTATGCGAAGTTCTCGAAATGTGAATTTTGGATTCGGAGGGTCGAATTCTTAGGACATGTGGTGAGCGAAGAGGGAATCCACGTGGACCCATCCAAAATTAGAGCCATTGAGAACTGGTCAGCACCTAAGACATCGACAGAAATTCGTCAATTTCTAGGTCTTGCTGGCTACTACCGCAGATTCATTCAGAACTTCTCCCGAATAGCGAAACCTCTTACAACCCTGACCCAGAAAGGCGTGGCCTTTGACTGGGAAGAGAAACAAGAAAGAGCGTTCCAAACACTCAAACGAGCCTTGTGCACCGCACCAATACTATCCCTGCCCGAAGGAATAGAAGACTTCGTAGTCTATTGCAATGCATCGAATCAAGGGCTCGGATGTGTCCTGATGCAGCGAGTTAAGGTCATCGCCTATGCCTCGAGACAGTTAAACACACACAAGGTTAACTACACGACCCATGACCTTGAACTAGGAGCAGTGGTGTTTGCTCTGAAGATCTGGAGACATTACTTGTATGGAACGAAGAGCACTATCTTTACCGACCACAAGAGTTTACAACACATTTTCGATCAAAAGGAGCTCAACATGAGACAACGAAGGTGGGTCGAGCTACTCAGTGATTACGAATGCGATATTCGTTATCATCCGGGTAAAGCCAATGTAGTAGCAGACGCCCTAAGTCGGAAGGAATATTCTGGTCGAAAAATCAAGTCATTGTCAATAACCATCCATTCACACTTGTCTAATCAAATTCAGACGGCCCAACTTGAAGCCATGAAACCTGAAAATGTGACGAGTGAATCCCTCAGAGGAATGGACAAGAATCTAGAAGCCAAGGGTGACGGAGCTTTATATTTCATGGATCGGATCTGGACACCGAAACACGGTGGTCTCCGAGAATTAGTCATGACCGAGGCACACAACACTCGGTATTCCGTCCACCCAGGTTCAGATAAGATGTATCTGGATCTTAAAAAGCTATACTGGTGGCCTAATATGAAAGCAGAGATTGCTACCTTCGTGAGTAAATGCCTTACTTGCGCAAAGGTTAAGGTTGAGTATCAGAAGCCCCCTGGTTTATTGCAACAACCAGAAATCCCGGAATGGAAGTGGGAGCGGATCACTATGGATTTCATAACCAAGTTGCCCAAGACAATGGGTGGACTTGACACCATATGGGTCATCGTCGATAGATTGACCAAGTCTGCACACTTCCTACCTATCAAAGAAACCGACAAGATGGAGAAACTGACTAGGACATACATTAGGGAAATCGTACGGCTACATGGTGTGCCTATATCTATTATCTCCGATAGAGATAGTAGGTTTACCTCAAGATTTTGGCAATCACTACAACATTCCCTAGGAACAAGGCTAGACATAAGTACAGCCTACCATCCTCAGACCGACGGACAGAGTGAGAGGACCATCCAAACTCTAGAAGATATGTTGCGAGCCTGCGTGATTGACTTTGGGAAGGCATGGGATACTCATTTACCCCTTTTCGAGTTTTCCTATAATAACAGTTATCACACAAGCATCAAGGCTGCTCCATTTGAAGCCTCTCTACGGCCGAAAGTGCAGATCCCCTCTGTGCTGGGCTGAGGTGGGTGATACCCAACTAGCAAGGGGGCAAGCTTCCGACGTTACTCTCACTGGTCCGGAAATCATCCGGGAAACGACAGAGAAAATCGTTCAAATCCGTGAACGATTGAAAGCCTCTAGAGACCGACAGAAGAGCTACACAGATAAACGAAGGAAACCTTTGGAATTTCAGGTGGGAGACTGAGTCCTTCTCAAAGTATCACCCTGGAAGGGCTTGATACGCTTCGGCAAGCGTGGGAAGCTAAATCCGAGGTACATAGGGCCTTTTGAGATTGTTGCAAGAGTCGGCCCTGTAGCTTACAAACTCGATCTACCAGGCGTACTTCGTAACGTACATTCTACATTCCACGTATCTAACTTGAAAAAGTGTCTATCTGACGAGACTCTCGTAATCCCACTCGACGAAATCGAGATCAACGAGAGCCTCAATTTTGTGGAAGAACCAGTGGAAATCATGGACCATGAGGTCAAGCAAACAAAACAAAGTCGCATACCCATCGTGAAGGTTCGCTGGAACGCTAAGCGGGGACCTGAATTCACATGGGAACGCGAAGATCAGATGCAACGCAAGTACCCACATTTGTTTCCCTAATCCGCGAGTGTTCTCTTACTTTGAATTTCGGGACGAAATTCCCTCTAACGGGGGGATGATGTGACAACCCGATATTTCAACTCTTTGTAATGACCTAATAGGTCAAGTTTTGTAAACATCTTTGAGTTACTAAAATTAACTTTGATAATAAAATGTCCAAAAAGTTTCTGTTTAAATTCTTCTATGTTTAGATATCATCAAACCATGATCGTATGTAAAAAAGAACGCCCAAATCCGACTTCGTATATTGAAGTTATGATATTTCAACTCCAGCTTAGCAACAAATGGCTAAAAACTCGAAACGGAGATCGAGCGACATTTGGCCGGAATGACCTAAACGAGAATCGAAGGTCTCGACAATGGTATTTCAACGGTAAAAAGTCTGGCAAAAACCGACGTAAGATAAAGAAGTTATGAATTTTTAAAGAAATTCCTTAATTATGTCATTTTAATAAATAAATAATAAAAATAATTTCGGAATTTGCCAACGGAATCTAAACGAAAGTTGTAGATCGTAGTCTCACCTTCGCGGGGATATAAAGAACGTCGAAAACGGAGTTCGTATGAAGGAGATATGAATTTTTGAAGTCTGATAAATAATTTATATATAAATTTTATTCAAAATTCGGTATTATCCGAAGAGGAGTCAGCCTAGGGACGAGGTACGCACCGCGTACGCTCGTACGCCCCGCGTACTCGAAGGGCACGGCCTCGGAATGTCCACGTTGCCCTATGCGAAGCTATCCGACCCGCTGTCCCGTCCGACCCGCTCCGTCCGAAATACGTAAGCGATGACGTACAGGTACGCGCTGCGTACGCCCTTACGCCCCGCGTTCGGAGGAGGTTCCGCACCCCTATAAAAGGGATGCGAGCCTTTCCGAAAATGTTGTTCATTTCCTCTCTTTCTCTCCCGATCTTGCCTCGATTTCCGTGCCCGTTCAAACCCGAAGCTCTGGTCTTTTTGCTCAAGTCCTGAGGGTCGATTTTACTCCCGAGATTCCCGAGAATCCCGAGAAAAATCCGTTTCGCGAGACGAAACTCTGCCCGGTTTTTGATCTCGCTATCTTCGAATTTCCAAGTGAGTTCATACCCCTTTATCCAACCTTTGAAATTCTTTTAAATGTTTTAAATACTTTATGGGGTGGATACAAGTTAAACACTTATAGTTATTGTTCGATCACATGTGATGGTGTTAATCACATGTGATTAATAACTAGGAAACCAATGATTTTATCACTGTTCAAACTGTTTTACTTCAAAATGTTTTACAAACTCTTTTACTTATCAAATGCTTTATTGTAAACTTTGTTTTACTACCTATAAATTTGCATGCCTATATATGTATAGCTGTATAAATAATGTTTAAAGGGCTTAGGAAAGCCACCTATCCTATTTCCTTTTCCTCGATTTGGATGTGGTCTGGTGGAATTTCGGGTGACTATCCGAGGGTCGTTTCAATATTAGTTATATGTCGTATATACGTGTATAGACATAAAGGTACTACCATATTCATGCTTATCAACACATCATTAGTAAGTTACCATCGGGGTAACACGAGATCATACTACTACGATTTCTAGATCAACGAGTCAGTATGGTGCAATTTACTAATGAACTGACTCGTTGATCTAGAAATCGTAGTAGTATGATCCCGTGTTACCCCGATGGTAACTTACTAATGATGTGTTAATAAGCATGAATATGGAAGTACCTTTATGTCTATACACGTATATACGACATATAACTAATATTGAAACGACCCTCGGATAGTCACCCGAAATTCCACCAGACCACATCCAAATCGAGGAAAAGGAAATAGGACAGGTGGCTTTCCTAAGCCCTTTAAACATTTATTATACGGCTATACATATATGGGCATGCAAATTTATGGGTAGTAAAACAAGGTTTACAATAAAGCATTTGGTAAGTAAAAGAGTTTGTAAAACCTTTTGAAGTAAAACAGTTTGAACAGTGATAAAATCATTGGTTTCCTAGTTATTAATCACATGTGATTAACGCCATCACATGTGATCAAAACAATAACTATAAGTGTTTAACTTGTATCCCCCCCATAAAGTATTTAAAACATTTAAAAGCATTTCAAAGGTTGGATAAATGGGGTATGAACTCACTTGGAAATTCGAAGATAGCGAGATTGAAAACCGGGCAGAGTTTCGTCTCGCGAAACGGATTTTTCTCGGGATTCTCGGGAATCTCGGGAGTAAAATCGACCCTCGGGACTTGAGTAAAAAGACCAGAGCTTCGGGTTTGAACGGGCACGGAAATCGAGGAAAGATCGGGAGAGAAAGAGAGGAAATGAACAACATTTTCGGAAAGGCTCGCATCCCTTTTATAGGGGTGCTGAACCGCCTCCGAACGCGGGGCGTACGGGCGTACGCAGCGCGTACCCGTACGTCATCGCTTACGTATTTCGGACGTAGCGGGTCGGACGGGACAGCGGGTCGGATAGCTTCGCATAGGGCGACGTGGACGTTCCGAGGTCGTGCCCTTCAAGTACGCGGGGCGTACGAGCGTACGCGGTGCATACCTCGGCCCTAGGCTGACTCCTCTTCGGATAATACCGAATTTTTAATAAAATTTATATATAAATTATTTATCAAACTTCAATAATTCATATCTCCTTCATACGAACTCTGTTTTCGACGTTCTTTATATCCCCGTGAAGGTGAGACTATGATCTACAACTTTCGTTTAGATTCCGTTGGCAAATTCCGAAATTATTTTTATTATTTATTTATTAAGATGACGTGATTAAGGAATTTCTTTAAAAATTCATAACTTCTTTATCTGACGTCGGTTTTTGCCAGACTTTTTATCGTTGAAATACCATTGTCGAGACCTTCGATTCTCGTTTAGGTCATTCCGGCCAAATGTCGCTCGATCTCCGTTTCGAGTTTTTAGCCGTTTGTTGCTAAGCTGGTCTTGAAATATCATAACTTCAATATACGAAGTCGGATTTGGGCGTTCTTTTTACATACGATCATGGTTTGATGATATCTAAACATAGAAGAATTTAAACAGAAACTTTTTGGACATTTTATTATCAAAGTTAATTTTAGTAACTCAAAGATGTTTACAATACTTGACCTATTAGGTCATTACAAAGAGTTGAAATATCGGGTTGTCACATCATCCCCCCGTTAGAGGGAATTTCGTCCCGAAATTCAAAGTAAGAGAACACTCGTGGATTAGGGAAACAGATGTCGGTACTTGCGTTGCATCTGATCTTCGCGTTCCCATGTGAATTTAGGTCCCCGCTTAGCGTTCCAGCGAACCTTCACGATGGGTATGCGACTTTGTTTTGTTTGCTTGACCTCTTGGTCCATGATTTCCACTGGTTCTTCCACAAAATTGAGGCTCTCGTTGATCTCGATTTCGTCGAGTGGGATTACAAGAGTCTCGTTGGATAGACACTTTTTCAAGTTAGATACGTGGAATGTAGAATGTACGTTACGAAGTACGCCTGGTAGATCGAGTTTGTAAGCTACAGGGCCGACTCTTGCAACAATCTCGAAAGGCCCTATGTACCTCGGATTTAGCTTCCCACGCTTGCCGAAGAGTTTCAAGCCCTTCCAGGGTGAGACTTTGAGAAGGACTCGGTCTCCCACCTGAAATTCCAAAGGTTTCCTTCGTTTATATGCGTAGCTCTTCTGTCGGTCTCTAGAGGCTTTCAATCGTTCACGGATTTGAACGATTTTCTCTGTCGTTTCCCGGATGATTTCCGGACCGGTAAGAGTAACGTCGGAAGCTTGCCCCCTTGCTAGTTGGGTATCACCCACCTCAGCCCAGCACAGAGGGGATCTGCACTTTCGGCCGTAGAGGGCTTCAAATGGAGCAGCCTTGATGCTCATGTGATAACTGTTATTATAGGAAAACTCGACAAGGGGTAAATGAGTATCCCATGCCTTCCCAAAGTCAATCACGCAGGCTCGCAACATATCATCCAGTGTTTGGATGGTCCTCTCACTCTGTCCGTCGGTCTGAGGATGGTAGGCTGTACTCATGTCTAGCCTTGTTCCTAGGGAATGTTGTAGTGATTGCCAAAATCTTGAGGTAAACCTACTATCTCTATCGGAGATAATAGATATAGGCACACCATGTAACCGTACGATTTCCCTAATGTATGTCCTAGTTAGTTTCTCCATCTTGTCGGTTTCTTTGATAGGTAGGAAGTGTGCAGACTTGGTCAATCTATCGACGATGACCCATATGGTGTCAAGTCCACCCGTTGTCTTGGGCAACTTGGTTATGAAATCCATAGTGATCCGCTCCCACTTCCATTCCAGGATCTTTGGTTGTTGCAATAAACCAGAGGGCTTCTGGTACTCGACCTTAACCGTTGCGCAAGTAAGGCATTTACTCACGAAGGTAGCAATCTCTGCTTTCATATTAGGCCACCAGTATAGCTTTTTAAGATCCAGATACATCTTATCTGAACCTGGATGGATGGAATACCGAGTGTTGTGCGCCTCGGTCATGACCAAGTCTCGGAAACCACCGTGTTTCGGTGTCCAGATCCGATCCATGAAATATAAGGCTCCGTCACCCTTGGCTTCTAAATTCTTGTCCATTCCTCTGAGGGATTCACTCGTCACATTTTCAGGGCTCTTGGCTTCAAGTTGGGACGTCTGAATTTGATTAGACAAGTGTGAATGGATGGTTATTGACAATGACTTGATTTTTCGACCAGAATATTCCTTCCGACTTAGGGCGTCTGCTACTACGTTGGCTTTACCCGGATGATAACGAATATCGCATTCGTAATCACTGAGTAGCTCGACCCACCTTCGTTGTCTCATGTTGAGCTCCTTTTGATCAAAAATGTGTTGTAAACTCTTGTGGTCGGTAAAGATAGTGCTCTTCGTTCCATACAAGTAATGTCTCCAGATCTTCAGAGCAAACACCACTGCTCCTAGTTCAAGATCATGGGTCGTGTAGTTAACCTCGTGTGTCTTCAACTGTCTCGAGGCATAGGCGATGACCTTACCTCACTGCATCAGGACACATCCAAGCCCTTGATTCGATGCATCGCAATAGACTACGAAGTCTTCTATTCCTTCGGGCAGGGATAGTATTGGTGCGGTGCACAAGGCTCGTTTGAGTGTTTGAAACGCTCTTTCTTGTTTCTCTTTCCAGTCAAAGGCCACGCCTTTTTGGGTCAGGGTTGTAAGAGGTTTCGCTATTCGGGAGAAGTTCTAAATGAATCTACGGTAGTAGCCAGCAAGACCTAGAAATTGACGAATTTCTGTCGGCGTCTTAGGTGCTGACCAATTCTCAATGGATTAATTTTGGATGGGTCCACGTGGATTCCCTCTTCGCTCACCACGTGTCCTAAGAATTCGACCCTTCGAATCCAAAATTCACATTTCGAGAATTTCGCATAAAGCTTCTCTTTTCGTAACATCTCTAGAACTTGTCGCAGGTGATCACCATGCTCTTTCTTACTTCGGGAGTAGATCAGGATGTCGTCAATGAAAACGATGACGAACTGATCCAAATAAGGTCGGCATACTCTATTTATCAGATCCATGAAGACTGTTGGCGCATTGGTCAATCCGAATGGCATCACCACGAACTCGTAGTGTCCGTAACGGGTTCGGAAGGCTGTCTTTGGAACATCCTCCGCTAGTACTCATAACTGGTGATATCCGGATCTCAGATCAATCTTAGAAAAATAGTTCGCCCCTTGCAGTTGGTCGAATAGGTCGTCTATGCGAGGCAGAGGGTAACGATTCTTGACCGTCAGTTTGTTGAGTTCTCTGTAGTCAATACACATACGGAATGATCCGTCTTTCTTCTTAACGAACAAGACCGGTGCTCCCCAAGGTGAGAAACTTGGTCTTATAAAGCCTTTGCTGAGTAGTTCGTTAAGTTGACCAGAGAGTTCATGTATCTCAGCTGGTGCTAAACGGTAGGGCGACTTGGCTACTGGAGTAGCTCCTGGGACTAGGTCGATTCTGAACTTGACCTGTCGTTGCGGAGGTAACCCGGGTAGTTCTTCTGGAAAAATGTCGGGGAAGTCGCTCACTACAGGGATGTTCTTTAGTTCTTTCGTTTCGAGGCTCGTGTCGACGATGTGAGCAAGGAATGCATGGTATTCTTTGCGCAGATATTTCTGTGCTTGAATACTTGATATAATGCGAAGACTCGTACCAGGTTTGTCGCTGTAGACTATAAGAGTTTCATTAGACGGGAGGTTTAAACGGACTGCTTTCTCATAGCACATGATGTCGGCGCGATGAAGGCTTAACCAATCCATGCCAATGATAACGTCGAAACTTTTTATTGAGACTGGCATGAGGTCGATTGGGAATGAATGGTTATCTAGAGTTAGGGTACAACCTAGGTATATGCAACTCGTACTTTCAGTTTTTCCATTAGCCATTTCCACTGTGAATAGTTCTTTGAGTGCGTGTGGTGGTTAATCAAGCATGCGAGTAAATTTATGGTTTACGAAGCTTCGCTCTGCTCCACTATCGAATAGAATGCATGCATAGGAGTCATCGAGGAGGAACGTACCAGTCACCACTGTCGGGTCAGCTACTGCCTCCCCGTGGCCTATTGCTAGTACCCTCCCTACTCCGCCAGCATTTTTTGCCTTGGGGCAGTCCCTTTTATAGTGGCCTGTTTCGCCACATCCATAGCAGGTCGGGCTCGCGCCAGAGCCGGGGACTTGGGTGATCGGTCTCGCCTGAGATTTATAGAAACGGACTGTGTGTCCTCTCCTATGGCAGTTAGAGCACTGCATTTCATGGCAGGGGCCATTGTGGTGGTAGTTGCATTTGCTGCACTTGGGCGAACTTCCAGCATACCCACCCACCGGAGTAGTTGTAGCAGTAGGGGTTATTGCGGCATGTATTGCCACAATTTGCTGCTTTCTGGCCGCCTGTTGCTTCTTCTTTTCATCCCAGTATTTCCGCTTCGTATCAGCGGGTTTGGAGAGTTCCGGGATGGCTAGGGTGGTTGTGGTTGCAGGGGTTTTGACTCCATGGTCAATGAGTCGTTGTGCCAACCGTTTGGCACTGTCGAAGGTAGCGGGGTTTGATGCTAGAACATTCCCTTGATACGGAGGTACAAGCCCCCATATGTACCTTTCGATCTTTTTCCCTTCAGTGGGAACCATATTGGGGCAGAGGGCCACCAGTTCGCTGAATCTGGCGGTGTAAGCAACAATATTGGTGCCCTTCATGGTCAGGCTCCACAACTCCTGCTCTAGTTTCTGGATCTCGCCCCTCGGGCAGTATTCCTCAATCATGAGGTCTTTCATCGTTTCCCAGCCTATGTCGTTGGCTACGACAAGAGTTAGAGATTTAACGTGGCCGTTCCACCACGTTAGGGTCTTTCCTTCAAAAGTGCATGCGGCGTATTTCACTTTGCTCGCAGCAGGGCATGAACATATTTCGAAGACCGCTTCAGTCTTCTCGAACCATTGCGAGAGAGCAATGACTCCGCCGGTCCCATGAAAGGACTTCGGCTTGCAGTTGGCGAAATCCTTGTAAGAGCACTCTCTCGAGCGCACAGGGGTTTCAACCGGGATTGATTCCACAGGGGTTCCACCTCTGCTGGCATCAGAAGAGTGATACTGAGCCATGGCAGTTGCCACTGCTGCAGCTACGGCAGCATTTAGGGCTGCAGTATCGATGACCAGAGGCGGCGGAGGTGGTGGTGCAGGATTATTCCTGGGAGATTTGCGAGGAGGCATCTTTCAGCTATAAGTTTATAAAGGTAAGAAAATGGTAAGAATCAATTTGTAAGCAACGTGAGAGTGATACATGGACTAACTAACCATAGCCCAACAGTTGAATGAGTGTTTGAAATCACAACAAGAAATATTAGTAGGAAAACACAAGTGTATAGATTTTTCCCACAATTTAGATAGATTTCAATAATACTGGTATTACTGATGTAATGAGTTTAATGAAAATTGACCTAACAGTAGGTCTTACATCATACCATATAGAAAAGTTTGACAGTTCTTAGATTCCTGATTAGAGTACTCAAAGTTAGGAATATTTTACATACAAGTGCTACTTAGAGCATATATGTTAAAGGCAAATCTTTAACCCAAAAGATAATGATGACTAGGCATCATCTAACGGCGATGAATATTTCTCGGGAGAACCCTAAGGTCTCTCATTTGACAGACCACCTCTTGAAGGTGTTGCTCATGAGCACTTTGACGAGTTCGGAGTTCCATGACTTCAGCTTGAGAGGCAACCAGATGTTGCTGTAGGGTTTCATTGGTTCTCCGGGTCCGTTCCATGTCTTCTTCAAGACGGCGGATGCGGACTGTGTTGACACCTGAGTTGGCATCAATTTCCATGACCCGGTCGATGGCTGCTCTAGCTTGCTCGACATTACGAGCTATTCTGCGGATAATGACAGGCAGGGCTCGGTCAGCAGAGCCACCATTGCTGACGTCGTGAAAGCTTCGGTCCCCAAAGTATGGTAAGGGTTGACCCTGTTCATCACTCCAACGATTCAAGTGGTTTTCCCATAAGGGAGTATGATCTAGAAAAGCTGGTCGAGGGTTGTTGTTCGGGGGTTGACCTACGAGTGGTAGGTTGTTGACTTCAGGCTCAGAGTCTGATCCATCTGAGAAGCCTTCAGCTTGATGATCATCCAACGGAATTTGGTGTTCATCATCATACTCTGCTTCGAGCCTTCCTATGTTGCCTTCATTTGGAAAGTACGGGTCGTCGTGATGGAATCCAGCCATTTAAATCTACGCGAGAAGAGAGGTATAAAGATATAGTATGTATGTAGTTAATAGCACAAAATACGCCTATAGTATTTTAAGTTTAAGTTCCACTGATCTTTTTGTGGCATTGTTGGTAAGTTTTTAGACTTGTTAACACATCACAACTATTCTAGGGCATATGCTAATCACTCCTCGGACCAGCATAGTTGATCAGGCTATGCCATTCCCAGGACTGACCATACATCCCCTAGCTTACCTGTGATATTTAACAATCGTAATACTCTTGTTCTTGTCGCTGTGACACTGGTTTTAGTATGAATGGAGACTAGTTTACTTAATTAACTATTTAAAGTATAAACTCCTGGTCAGAGTGTTTTAATCCCAAATGGGTTTATAGTTTAGTATATCTTTTATGGGTTGATATACTTGCTTCACTATAAACAATGCTCTGATACCAATCTGTCACACCCCAAAACCAAGAATGACGGAAACATTCTGGGGCGGAGGACGTCATGTAGAGTATCACAAGACAGTAATTGTAAATAAGCAAACAACATCATCCATTGCATTAAATATATAATTTTAATACAAGCGTGTTCCGTACAGTTTTAGACACCAAAAATATAATGTATATCAAAATAGTATGATGAGTCTTGAATGCGCTCCATCTTCTCAAAAGCTAGCATCGGTACCTGTCTACTGATGACCTGAGAATACAAGTTATTTTGAAAGAGTTTATCAGCATTAAGCTGGTGGATTCATAAGTATTTTAGTGTCGAGGTTTGTTATCAAAACGTTTTGAACCTGTCGCAAGTATGAGTTGTAAATGTATGTAAGTGTTTGTAAACGTTTGAATCTCTCAGAAAAACCTATATTTTCTGTTTAAAGTAGCCCTCTACCAAGGCTTAACTGTTTGTATGCTCGTTTGATGTAAAAGTGTGTAATTTCCCAAGTGTAGAGTATATCTTTTATGGGTTGATATACTTGCTTCACTATAAACAATGCTCTGATACTAATCTGTCACACCCCAAAACCAAGAATGGCGGAAACATTCTGGGGCGGAGGACGTCATGTAGAGTATCACAAGACAGTAATTGTAAATAAGCAAACAACATCATCCATTGCATTAAATATATAATTTTAATACAAGCGTGTTCCGTACAGTTTTAGACACCAAAAATATAATGTATATCAAAATAGTATGATGAGTCTTGAATGCGCTCCATCTTCTCAAAAGCTAGCATCGGTACCTGTCTACTGATGACCTGAGAATACAAGTTATTTTGAAAGAGTTTATCAGCATTAAGCTGGTGAATTCATAAGTATTTTAGTGTCGAGGTTCGTTATCAAAACGTTTTGAACCTGTCGCAAGTATGAGTTGTAAATGTATGTAAGTGTTTGTAAACGTTTGAATCTCTCAGAAAAACCTATATTTTCTGTTTAAAGTAGCCCTCTACCAAGGCTTAACTGTTTGTATGCTCGTTTGATGTAAAAGTGTGTAATTTCCCAAGTGTAACTATCATTTAACAAAATATAGTTTGTACATTTAAGTTTAAGTGAGGTTATCACCAAAATGTAATGGGTAAATTATTGTAGTACGGTAGTTTCGTTTTATATGAACTATTGCGGTACTAACTACCTTAAACCGGGTTTATATTAAGGTATCGTGTGATAAATTGCACCATACTATCGACTAGTAACATCGAAAACGTATAGTCGAAAAATAAGTTATGACGTTTGGCACCCGTAGACCTGTCGGTCCCACTGTAGCTAACAGCAAGGTGTAGGATAGTCAATCCAGTATAGATCTATACGCAAACTCAACGCTCTCCCTCCAAGAGACTCTGGCTACAACTCGGGTCATGACAATTAAGACATGCTCCCATACAGTGGATCACAATTGTTAACGTATTCGTGTATATGTAATATAATATTACTTGTTCTAGTATCGTTGTATATGTTCTATTAGTAATGAGTATTGACTCATGAATGAACTGACTCGTTGATCTAGAAATCGTAGTAGTATGATCCCGTGTTACCCCGATGGTAACTTACTAATGATGTGTTGATAAGCATGAATATGGAAGTACCTTTATGTCTATACACGTATATACGACATATAACTAATATTGAAACGACCCTCGGATAGTCACCCGAAATTCCACCAGACCACATCCAAATCGAGGAAAAGGAAATAGGACAGGTGGCTTTCCTAAGCCCTTTAAACATTTATTATACGGCTATACATATATGGGCATGCAAATTTATAGGTAGTAAAACAAGGTTTACAATAAAGCATTTGGTAAGTAAAAGAGTTTGTAAAACCTATTGAAGTAAAACAGTTTGAACATTGATAAAATCATTGGTTTCCTAGTTATTAATCACATGTGATTAACGCCATCACATGTGATCGAAACAATAACTATAAGTGTTTAACTTGTATCCCCCCTCCCATAAAGTATTTAAAACATTTAAAAGCATTTCAAAGGTTGGATAAAGGGGTATGAACTCACTTGGAAATTCGAAGATAGCGAGATCGAAAACCGGGCAGAGTTTCGTCTCGCAAAACGGATTTTTCTCGGGATTCTTGGGAATCTCAGGAGTAAAATCGACCCTCGGGACTTGATCAAAAAGACCAGAGCTTCGGGTTTGAATGGGCACCGAAATCGAGGCAAGATCGGGAGAGAAAGAGATGAAATGAACAACATTTTCGGAAAGGCTCGCATCCCTTTTATAGGGGTGCTGAACCGCCTCCGAACGCGGGGCGTACGGGCGTACGCAGCGCGTACCCGTACGTCATCGCTTACGTATTTCGGACGGAGCGAGTCGGACGGGACAGCGGGTCAGATAGCTTCGCATAGGGCGACGTGGACGTTTCGAGGCCGTGTCCTTCAAGTACGCGGTGCGTACCTCGGCCCTAGACTGACTCTTCTTCGGATAATACCGAATTTTTAATAAAATTTATATATAAATTATTTATCAAACTTCAAAAATTCATATCTCCTTCATACGAACTTTGTTTTCGACGTTCTTTATATCCCCGCGAAGGTGAGACTACGATCTACAGCTTTCGTTTAGATTCCGTTGGCAAATTCCGCAATTATTTTTATTATTTATTTATTAAAATGACGTGATTAAGGAATTTCTTTAAAAATTCATAACTTCTTTATCTGACGTCGGTTTTGCCAGACTTTTTACCGTTGAAATACCATTGTCGAGACCTTCGATTCTCGTTTAGGTCATTCCGGCCAAATGTCGCTCGATCTCCGTTTCGAGTTTTTAGCAGTTTGTTGCTAAGCTGGACTTGAAATATCATAACTTCAATATACGAAGTCGGATTTGGGCGTTCTTTTTACATACGATCATGGTTTGATGATATCTAAACATAGAAGAATTTAAACAGAAACTTTTTGGACATTTTATTATCAAAGTTAATTTTAGTAACTCAAAGATGTTTACAATACTTGACCTATTAGGTCATTACAAAGAGTTGAAATATCGGGTTGTCACAGAACAATCGGGGATTTAAAGGTGCTTAATTCGTAGACAAGATTGGTAGGTCTGATGAAGGGTTAGTTGAGGTGCCAACAGAGATAAACGTGGGTTGTCAGCAGATCGACCCCTTTAGATGATAGGAAGGATGGGGAATCCTTTTCAATTTGTGAGTTGTAAGAATTAGCCAAACAAAATTGAGGGAGAACCCTTCATGGATTCATGGTCAGTAGTATGCTAAATTTAGAAAGGGTTGGTAATCTGTGTAGGAAGGAAAATATGTCCGAAGGGTTTAGTAGGTTCAGGAGTTCAGGAGTTGGGAGTTTGGAAAACTTCCAAATGTCGGTTTCATGTATTAGGGATTAGTATATGATTGGTTTGGGAAACAAAGTTGAAGAATTTCTCGACAGAAAGCAAATGTAGCAAGGATGTAAGACTACCAAGTAGCTGTAGCGTTGGATAACTGAGGGTTATTTTGGAAATCAGGTTGAGGGATCGCTAGCAGGAGTCAAATGAGTCAGGGTACTCTCAGAATAGTAGTTAGTGATAGAGTCAGCATGGAGAATGTTGTAAGTCTGTGGGTGCAGCCGTAACATTCACTAGCAGCCAGATAGTATTAGAGTGTTGTAAGTCTGTGGGTGTAGCCGTAGCATTCACTAGTAGCCAGATAGTATTAAAGTGTTCTAAGTTTGCAGGTGTAGCCGTAGCATTCACTAGTAGCCAGATAGTATTAGAGTGTTGTAAGTCTACGGGTGTAGCCGTAGCATCCGCCAGGTTGGTAGATAGCATGAGCACGTTGTTAGGATGCGGAAGGAACATTAGCTCCCAGAACGGGCATAGCAGTAAGGATGTGGAAATCCACGAATTGGATTTCGGAATTATCTGGATGGATTAGACCTAGTTGAACCACAGATAAGACTGTTGGCATGTCACTACATTTTTGAGATCGAGGAAGCAATGGATTGCTTCAGATTACTTGTTATATAAGGCTACAATTGGTCATGTAGCAATCACGTTTAGTCGCAATTTGGTAACATCAGGATTCGATACACATATCCGATCGGTTGGATCAGGAGGATGTTAGGGCGTCAGTAACATGATAACTATTGGCAACTAGTTCCAGAGAAGTTTTTTGTTCGGAACTCGTGGGAGGCGACTAAAACAGGGATTCCTCTGGCCCTGTAGCCGGGTTGGAACCCGATATTTGAGATGACTGACGAAGGAAGTGAGACCAGGAAGGTCTTAAGAGATATTGGAAAGCATCCATGTGTTTCAGGCAGTCAGTGATCAGGAAGTTCAGTGTTTCAGGCAGTCAGTGTTTAGACAGTTCAGTGTTTCAAGCGGTCAATGTTTCAGGCAGTCAGCATTCCAGACAGTTCAGTGTTTTAGGCAGTCAGTGATCGAGCAGTTTAGTGTTTCAGGCAGTTAATGATTCAGGTAGTCAGTATTCAGGCAGTTCAGTGTTTCAAATAGTCAGTGTTTCAGGCAGTCAGTGTTCAGGCAATTCAATGTCTCAGGCAGTCAGTGTTCCAGATAGTTCAGTGCTTTCAGGAAGTTCAGTGTTTTTAGACAGTCTTGGGCCTCCAACGGTAATGGTATTTTGGATTTTATGGATAGCTTGTCGAGTGGCAAGTCACTCATAGCACGATTATCTAGGTTATGGCCAAGTATAAGTGAATCACTGGGATAAGTGGATCTCTGGATTCTGTTATTCTAGCGAGACCCTGGGGTAGTTAGCATGAAAGGAATGGATTCATGGAGAGGACAGAATGAGTTCCAACCTTGCGAGTTGCTCGGGTTATCGGAAGATATAGAAAAAGGGAGGATAGTTTGTGAAAGACCCAAACTTTCATATTATTTCAAAAAAAATTCTTAAGTTACTTCCTCAAAACATGCTACATGCATATTTATAAAACAATATTTTACACTGATAAAGTGATTACAAAAGATTGGATACAAACCGACTAAGTTTTATTACATTTCATGTCTACCCAGGAATCTACTACTCATATACATACATGAACATTAAAATATAGAGAAATAGTATTAACTATTCTAAATCTTTCAGCGGTATAAAACTATATTGGATACTCATCACCTGCAATTGTTAAACATTAAGAGGGATAAGCGATAATGCTTAGTGAATTCAATAAATAGATACAATATAATCTTATGCCTTATATATACTAATATGACAGAAGCAAAAGGGAACAAGAACAACAATAGCATATGCGTACCATATGTCACGCTTTCAATATCAACTCAAGATTTGATTCAAAGATTTATGATCAATGAGACATAACAATTTCAATACTTGATATGCATCAATAAAGGTTTGGCCCAAATGGCATAGAAGACATATAATTTATGATTATCAATATGATAGATTTCAGGTTTTCACACCCTGTTTAACATTTCGGTAGATTTCAGGTTTTCACGCACTGTTTAACATTTCAGTGGATTTCAGGTTTTTTCACCCTGTTTAACATTTCAGTAGATTTCAGGTTTATAGTCCTGTCTAACCATTTGCCAATATCATAGAATAGAGGTCATTCTCTTACGGAGTCATGCTCTACATGGTTAGAGGCTACATACCATTCCTATCTAACCTTCTGCCAATGCCATAGAATAGAAGTCTTTATCTTATGAGACATGTTCTACATGGCCAGAGGCTACATACCAGTACCACCGTGAATCTATGTCTTTTCACTTATCAAATGGTCAAAGGTATTACTTTTTCTATCAAAATAGTAGAATAAAAATAACACAGAAAAAATAACTCGGAATAATAACATTGAGAAGCACATAGCACATACAACACATAACATACAATTGTTCCTATATATTGAACTCACCTTAAAAACATCTTGGGTTTAAAATAGTAATTTGTGTAGCTCATCGGCTCCAAATATGGCTTTATTCGTTGAAAACCGGGAAATATATTGAAAAATAGGCCTTGCAAGAGTAGAGCTTCAAACCGAAAAGAATAATTTCTTGGGCTCTCCGGGCACTTCAGAACGTATTCCGGGCTTTAAAAATAATATCGGGGCTTCGGGGGAAGTCAAAATAATAAAAATATGAAGAAAGGGGCCAAAAATGGCAAATTTCTCAAATTACCTGGGCTGTTTCATAGCCCTAATTTATATAGGGCAAAGCTGTGAAGGTTGGCCAATCAGAGGAGACACGAGGCTGCTGAAGTGAAGGACACGCGTCCGAAGCATGTGAAGGCAGGTGGCAGCGAGGGGGCGAAGCAGTTGGCTCGGACGCGCCTCGTCACAGTACACGCGTCGGTCTCGGACTGGACCGCGCTTCGGACAAATTAAAGCACGACACGCAGCAGCTTCGGACTTGGATGGATAAGGGTGACGTGCCGGTACTGTTCATATGAATATTCCGGGTCTTATCCTTAATTTCTGGAAAATTGCACCCAATTCTTCTAAAATCCGTAACTTTCACATACAGGCTCTGTTTTTGACGTTCTTTATATGACCGCATAGCTAAGATTATGATCTACAACTTTTATTTAGACTTCATCAGCTAATTCTGAAATTAATTTTAATATTATTATGTTTAACAGACTGGGACAGGAAAATCCGTTAAAAATTCATAACTTCTTCATCCGACATCCGTTTTTATCAGACTTTTTACCGTTGTACTACAAATGACGAGACCTTCAATTCTCATTCAGCTTGTGTCGGCTAAAAATCACTCGATCTAAAATTCGAGTTTTTAGCTGTCTACTGCTAAGCTGAAACTTCGAAAAATCATAACTTCCTCATACGAAGTCAGATTTTGGCGTTCTTTTCATTGAACTTCTCGGTTTAACGAATACTAAGACTTTCATTTATATTAGTAAGGCTAAAAAGTAGTTTATCAAAAACTCACTTTTTACGTCATTCGACACCATGTCGGTTTTGTCGCGGATCATCGATTGATCATAACTTCTTCGTTATAACTCATATTTCGATGAGGTTTTCGCCTAAATGTTTCTAATGAGATTCTCTACAACATCAAATAATAAAATTTAACTTATTTCAAATTTTATGTTTTCGATAAATTTTCAAATTTTATATTTTCATTAAATGGAATCTCATAAGACTTCCAATATTTTTATTAGTGATTCTAATCATAGTTTTACTTCATTTCTAGTAAAAACTATATGTTAGAACTCAACACTCAATTTTATTCACTTTTAATAATAACAATACACAATTTCAAAACGTGTATGTTACAGTTTTGCACTGGGAGAGGACCCAATGAATTATTGTGGTATATAACTTTAACAAGTCATGAAAGTGTGTTCCTGTCAGGAAGGGGACAGTATCCTCGGGTGACACATGGTTGTTATGTGATGACATTGAGGCCGGTGGGCCGCATGGAGTTTTGGCAAGGCTACCACACGGGAAGAAGTTATTTTAAAAAGGGGTTGAGTGGTAGGGTTTGGAAGGACCTGAGTTAGTTGGGAATTCGGAGTTCGCAGTGCAAGTGGTAAGTTCGGAAGCATATCCTACAGTAGGCTTCAAGGACGAAGCCTAATTTAAGTGGAAGAGAGTTGTAGCATACCAAATTTCAGAAGTTTGAGTTAAGATCTTAAAGTGTAGATTAAAGAAGGGACTCGACAAGTAGGTATACTTACTTGCCGAGTCGGAGCTGGATCCGGGTTATAGAATAAGTGACCGAATCGGCAAAAAATGCCATAATGTTAGGGTTTGCACCCTATTTAAAGGACCTTATGTCCTCTCCTCAACCCCCCTTGTCGGCCAGAAGCTTCTTTAAGCGATTCCAAACCCTAATTTGATTAAGAAGAGGAGGAAAGTGAGCTTAAGGCTTTTACAAGAGAAAGATTTAGAGGATTTGACCACTAAGGAGCTAGAGGATTCAACTCTTTGTTGTGAGCATCAGTTTGAAGGTAACAATCTGTCACTTTACCTTTGTTGCATCTAGATCTTTTCTTGGATGATGTTTTGGGGCCATTTTGGCATGTTAAGGAGCCATTTCGAGTTAGAAGTCCAGATCTGAGGTTGCTACTTCAGATCTTAGCTTGTCTTGGTCCAAAAACTCGTAAAGTATCAGCCCTTGGTGTGTTGGTGAAGCATGTTTGTCTTAAACCCTATCCCTAGAGTGTTTTAAGCTAATAGCTCCTTTTTTCACCTAAAGTTTGCAACTTTACGTGAAGGGTGGGCCTTAGAAGAGTGGATCTACAGTTTGGATCCCTTGCATCGCTCAGAAAGCCACTATATGGATTAAGAACTGAAGCGACTTGGGGAGTCATATGGGTGGACTCAGCGAGTTGTATCAAGATGGGCAGGAACTCGACGAGTTGGAAGAACAACTCGGAGCTTCTGTTGAAGATTGCCTAGGAGTCGGTGAGTCAGGATGCAGAACCCCAACGTCTTTTGGTTAAGCTTCGGATCTATGAGTAGGTTGGCGACTCAGTGAGTTGGTCAAGATAGAATTCTGAGATCGTTGAACTCGACGAGTCCTGGGGCGACTCAGCGAGTTTAGTCGTATCATGGAAGTTTTCTATGTATAAAAACTCGACGATTCGACGGGTTGACTCGACGAGTAGAGTCAATCAGGAAGGTTGGCTTTGACCAGAACTTTCACCAAAGTCAACTTAGTTGACCCCGGGAGGACAGTTTAGTCTAATTGTTGTAATTGGTATTGGTTGCTCAGGGAGCTAGAGGAGTAGCATTTCAGAGAGTTGTCGGTTAGCAGCTGGAGGGTTATCTGCAAAGTTCAGCAGTTCAGGTGAGTCACCTTCCAGTAGCGGTGGGTCTACGGCCACAATGCTGACCTACCAGTAGGAGTTGTATGTTAGATGATTGTCTTTGTAATGTCATCTACATTTGCTACCACCTGATATGTTATATGCTAGCATGATATGTTATATGTGATAGTAATAGAGTTCGACTGTTAGGACCGAAGGGTAGGTCAGACACCCCAAATATGTCTGATCGTATGTGATCCTATGTTTTTATGTTGGCATGATTTGTTATATGTGAAAGTGGTAGTAGGAGGGGAATAGTCCCCAAATTCGGTTGTAGGACCGATAGGTAGGTCAGCACCCCAGAATGGCTTGACACGGGTAGGACAACACCCCAGAATGGCCGCAAGGGTAGGTCGGCACCCCAGAATGGCCGTACGAGTAGGTCAGAACCCCAGAATGGTCGTATCGGGTAGGTCGGGCACCCCATAATTGCCTGGTAGTATGTATGCTATGTGATTGTATGGTACGTGGTACGATGTAGGAACTCACTAAGCTTCTTGCTTACAGTTTTTAGTTTTGTTTCAGGTACCTCTTCAGCGAAGGGGAAGGAGCTCAATTTTATTCACTTTTAATAATAACAATACACAATTTCAAAACATGTATGTTACAGTTTGGCACTGGAAGAGGACCCAATGAATTATTCTGGTATATAACTTTCGCAAGTCAAGAAAGTGTGTTCCTGTCAGGAAGGGGACAGTATCCTCGGGTGATACTTGGTTGTTATGTGATGACATTGAGGCCGGTGAGCCGCATGGATTTTTCGCAAGGCTACCACACAGGAAGAAGTTATTTTAAAAAGAGGTTCAATGGTAGGGTTTGGAAGGACCTGTGTTAGTTGGGAATTCAGAGTTTGCAGTGCAAGTGGTTAGTTCGAAAGCATATCCTGCAGTAAGCTTCAAAGACGAAGCCTAATTTAAGTGGAAGAGAGTTGTAGCATCCCAAATTTCAGAAGTTTGAGTTAAGAGCTTAAAGTGTAGACTGAAGAAGGGACTCGACGAGTAGGTATACTTACTTGCCGAGTCGGAGCTGGATCCGGGTTATAGAATAAGTGACCGACTCGGCGAAAAAAGCCATAATGTTAGGGTTTGTACCTTATTTAGAGAACCTTATGTCCTCTTCTCAGCCCCCCTTGTCGGCCAGAATCTTCTTTAAGCGATTCCAAACCTTAATTTGATTAAGAAGAGGAGGAAAGTGAGCTTGGGGCTTTTACAAGAGAAAGATTTATAGGATTCGACCACTAAGGAGCTAGAGGATTCAACTCTTTGTTCTGAGCATCTGTTTGAAGGTAACAATCTGTCACTTTGCCTTTGTTGCTTCTAGATCTTGTCTCTGATGATTATGTTTGGGGCCATTTTGGCATGTTAAGGAGCCATTTCGAGTTAGAAGTCCAGATATGAGGTTGCTACTTCAGATCTTGGCTTGTCTTGGTCCAAAAACTCGTAAAGTATCAGCACTTGGTGTGTTGGTGAAGCATGTTTGTCTTAAACCCTATCCATAGAGTGTTTTAAGCCAATAGCTCCTTGGTTTCACCTAAAGTTTGCAACTTTACGTAAATGGTGGGCCTTAGAAGAGTGGATCTACAGTTTGGATCCCATGCATTGCTCAAAAAGCCACTATATGGATTAAGAACTGAAGCGACTCGGGGAGTCATATGGGTGGACTCAGCGAGTTGTATGAAGATGGGCAGGAACTCGACGAGTTGGAAGAACAACTCGGAGCTTCTGTTGAAGATTGCCTAGGATTTGGTGAGTTAGGACGCAGAACCCCAACCTCTTTTGGTTAAGCTTCGGATCTATGAGTAGGTTGGCGACTCAGTGAGTTGGTCAAGATAGAATTCTGAGATCGTTGAACTCGACGAGTCCTGGGGCGACTCAGCGAGTTTAGTCGTATCATGGAAGTTTTCTATGTATAAGAACTCGACGATTCGACGGGTTGACTCGACGAGTAGAATCAATCAGGAAGGTTGACTTTGACCAGAACTTAGACCAAAGTCAACTTAGTTGACCCCGGGAGGACAGTTTAGTCTATGTGTTGTAATCGGTATTGGTTGCTCAGGGAGCTAGAGGAGCAGCATTTCAGAGAGTTGTCGGTTAGCAGCCGGAAGGTTATCTGCAACGTTCAGCAGTTCAGGTGAGTCACCTTCCAGTAGCGGTGGGTCTACGGCCACAATGCCGACCTACCAGTAGGAGTTGTATGTTAGATGATTGTCTTTGTAATGTCATCTACGTTTGCTACCACCTGATATGTTATATGCTGGCATGATATGTTATATGTGATAGTAATAGAGTTCGGCTGTTAGGACCGAATAGTAGGTTAGACACCCAAATATGTCTGATTGTATGTGATCCTATGTTTATATGCTGACATGATATGCTATATGTGATAGTGGTAGTAGGAGGGGAATCGTCCCCAAGTTCGGTTGTTAGGACCGATGGGTAGGTCAGCACCCCAGAATGGCTTGACACGGGTAATACAGCACCCCAAAATGGTCGCAAGGGTAGTTCGGCACCCCAGAATGGCCGTACGAGTAGGTCAGCACCCCAGAATGGCCGTATCGGGTAGGTCGGGCACCCTATAATTGCCCGGTAGTATGTATGCTATGTGATTGTATGGTACGTGGTACGATGTAGGAACTCACTAAGCTTCTTGCTTACAGTTTTAAGTTTTATTTCAGGTACCTCTTCAGCGAAGGGGAAGGAGCTCAATTTTATTCACTTTTAATAATAACAATACACAATTTCAAAACATGTATGTTACAGTTTGGCATTGGGAGAGGACCCAATGAATTATTCTGGTATATAACTTTCGCAAGTCATGAAAGTATGTTCCTGTTAGGAAGGGGACAGTATCCTCGGGTGATACTTGGTTGTTATGTGATGACATTGAGGCCGGTGGGCCGCATGGAGTTTTGGCATGTTAAGGAGCCATTTCGAGTTAGAAGTGCAGATCTGAGGTTGCTACTTCATATCTTGGCTTGTCTTGGTCCAAAAACCCGTAAAGTATCAGCCCTTGGTGTGTTGGTGAAGCATGTTTTTCTTAAACCCTATCCCTAGAGTGTTTTAAGCCAATAGCTCCTTGTTTTCACCTAAAGTTTGCAACTTTACGTGAAGGGTGGGCCTTAGAAGAGTGGATCTACAGTTTGGATCCCCTGCATGGCTCAAAATGCCACTATATGTATTAAGAACTGAAGCTACTCGGCGAGTCATATGGGTGGACTCAGCGAGTTGTATGAAGATGGGCAGGAACTCGACGAGTTGGAAGAACAACTCGGAGCTTCTGTTGAAGATTGCCTAGGACTTGGTGAGTCAGGACGCAGAACCCCAACCTCTTTTGGTTAAGCTTCGGATCTATGAGTAGGTTGGCGACTCAGTGAGTTGGTCAAGATAGAATTCTGAGATCGTTGAACTCGACGAGTCCTGGGGCGACTCAGCGAGTTTAGTCGTATCATGGAAGTTTTCTATGTATAAGAACTCGACGATTCGACGGGTTGACTCGACGAGTAGAGTCAATCAGGAAGGTTGACTTTTGTGACAACTGCCAATTCAGGTCATTCTAGGACTCATGCATCTTTATAAAAACCATTCATGCACAACATGCCATGACCTAGTAGTATAAATTAGGTCAAAAATCTTGCATAAACTAGGATCCAACTAAGGTCAAGGACTAATATACTTGATACTTACAATTCTAGTAAGTTGCTTAGCTACAATAGGAAATGCCAATACTATAATTAGAATAAAGCTTCAAGCTTTGTTATAATTGAAATAGCGTATAAAACCCTAAAGATAAATTAAAACATTCTAATTATACTTGAACATGTTGTTGAATATCAAACAATATTCCAAAAACCCTAAAGAGCCAAAAATCCAAAGTTATAAATTATAAAGCTTAAAAACCTTATAAATTTTGGCTATAAACTTCCTAATATCAAATTGTTATTAATCAAATTATGAATTATAGTCAATGAAATAGAAATTAAATTACCAAGTATTAATCATAATTTATTTGTTGAAAACAAGATTTTTAAATAAATCAAATTGCTTAATAAGCATTTTTATAAAAAAAAAAATGAATGTTTTTATATAAATGATGGAGGTGAAGTTTATAAAGTTTAAAATTTTGGAGAGAGGAGGCCTAAATGCATGTAAGAACCGACCATCTCCCCTCCCCATACACTCTCTCTTCCCAAAACACAATCATTAAGTCAAAACCCTCACTCCACCTCTTCTTTCTTCACTCTCTTACACTCCACTCTTCACACACTTCACTCTCTTCTTCCCACTCTCTAAACTCACGAAAATCCTCTCATTCCTCTGCAAAATTTCGAGATTGTGAAGCCCTTGAAGTGTTCTTACTTCCTTCAACATCATAACAAAGGTAAACAACATCATCTTCTTCCATAGTTACATGATTTTACTTCTTCTCTTTCTTAGTTTTCTCTTCTTTTCGGATTCTATGCTATTCCATGGCTAGAAATATTTATATTTTCCCTTGTGGGTTGTATATTCTCACCATAGCACAATGCATGTGTTAGAGATGGTGAAAATCCGCGATCAAACCCATGCAAGGAGTGAAAAAGATGCACATATGATCATGTGACATCAAAACCTAATATTTCATGTTCTTCTCCATTTCTTTTGTGCTCATGTGTCACACCCCGAAAACCGAAGGCGGAAACATTTCCGGGGTTGACTCCACGTCGAGTATCAAATCCAATGTACATAGTAAGTAAAGTAAATCAACCATTACATTACATATATGAAAGATTTACATTTGTTTCAAAAGCATAAGTTATACAAGTGATACATAGTATATATGAAAAATACAAAATGAGTCTTCTGAGAACTCCATCTTCACACAAAAGGGATCTTCGGGTACCTGTCTAACTCAGACCTGAGAATACAAGCGGTTTGAAAATCAGCATAAAGCTGGTGAGTTCATAAGCGGTTAGTTTTTCTGAAAATGTATGAGTTCCTTTGGTTTCCTGAATATGGTTATCCAAGAAAATCCCAGATTTTCTTATATAAAGTTAGTTTCCAAATCCGAAAGTAAAGTAAACGATGTTTAATTAAAACATGATTGTTCTTGTGAAATGTAATTCAATTATTTAACTTATTACACTTCTCTAATTTCGTACTACTATTACTCAGGAAGGACCCCAAGTTCTCCTGACTGTGTGTGTGTGAACTGTTACTAATTCTGATTATGTTCGATGTCCTTCCCAGGAAAACCCCATGTTTCCCTGACTGTGTGTGTGCATATTTACTGGTTCTGGTTTTGGTCAGTGTTCTTCCCAGGAAAACCCCATGTTTCCCTGACTGTGTGTGTGTGTGTGTGTGTCTTTACTGGTTCTGATTATGTTCAATGTTCTCCCCAGGAAAATCCCATGTTTCCCTGACTGTGTGTGTGTCTTTACTGGTTCTGGTTATGTTTAGTGTTCTTCCCAGGAAAACCCCATGTTTCCCTGACTGTGTGTGTGTGTATCTGTCATCCCTAGATGTACATTAGCTTTACTACGTACATAAAGCTAGTAAATGAGTCTAAAATGGTTATAATCTAGATTGCGAGTCCTTAACCATACTTAGACTGGATATGACTCGGACCATGGTCAATATCCTATTTATGACTTTTGTCACCCTTGAACCATTTGGTTCGGCTGTAGCTAGCAGCCAGGTGTGGGATTGTCAGTCCCGTATAGATCTATACACTCAAGCCACGCTCTCCTACGAATGGAGATTCTGGTTACATGGTTAGTCCTCCACTATCTCGTGCCATGGAAGTGTTACAAGGACGTGTCTCCAATCATTAAGATTACTCTTTACTTTTCGACTAGGAAAGTAGTATTTACAACTTTCTATATTCTACATACCTGTCCTTTACACTCGAGCCTAGGTGTTTTATTAAGGACATTACACTCGAGCCTAGGTGTCATTTAATGATAGCTGTCCTTTTACACTCGACCCTAGGTGTATTATTAAGGACATTACACTCGAACCTAGGTGTCGTTTAATGATTATAGTCCTTTACACTCGTTCCTAGGTGTATTGTTAAGGACATATAGATGTTTTATGTTTTCTAATGGAGTCTGTCTTTTACACTCGAACCTTAGTGTTTTATTACAGACATTACAGTGGTTTATGTATTCTATCAGTTTAAATGTGAACAATCAATTACAAAGTACACAATATAACAGTGTATAATAAGAATTGAAAATCGGGTTAAAAACAAACAACTCTGCAAGTTAAAACAATTTGTTTAAAAGGTTTTCAATTCTTAAAGTGTACAATTATGAAGCCATTTAATTGGAATCATGTGATTAAGTACAAAATATACTTGTACTTTTGCTTGTATTCCCCCCCTAAAAACATTGAAAAACCATTGAAAACGGGTAGGGGTATGAACTCACCGGACGCGGATATGTGTCGATTTCGGATGTTAAATGTCGAATCGAGGCCTGATAACACGCGAGGTTCCTATGTAAAATGAAATGGCATACAATTATATCTAATTAGATTTACAAACTCTAATTAGATATGAAATTACACTCCTACGAACGAAAATACCTCAAAACGGGTGTTTGGAGTGACCCGGGTGACATCTACGGACGGGAATTGAAGCGTGGGACTTGGGATTTGAGTTTACTCCCCAAGAGTAAACTTCCTAATTGAGTTTACGGCCTAAACACTCATTCCCCATGAGTTTACGGCCATAAACTCATAGAGGGGTGGTTTATGGTGTTTAATTGCTCACATATGGGTATGGACACTTGGAAATGCTTGGAATAATTTTAACTAAGGCTTGGATTGAATTAAAATCATCAAATACAACACTTAAGGGAGTTTACGGCCTAGGCATGGGTTCCATGGCCGTAAACACACATATCTCATAGAATAAGTGTTGTTAAGGTCCCAAAATTAATCACATGTGATTCTAAAAATTCCAACAAGTCTAGAAATCAATTTTGGGTACCATTTGACATCCATTTAGGAGTTTACGGCCATGGGGCATGTTGTATGGCCGTAAACTCTCAAATGTGGGATTTTGATGTGTTTAAAGTGATGGGTTTTGAGCATTCTAACACTTCCTAAGTGTACATGCAACCCTAATAACCTTGGATCTATGTTTGTCTAATTGTCATGCAAAGTTGAATTCCAAGGTTATATTCCTATCTAGCATACATGGGGAACAATTTTAACATAAAGTATAGATAGAATAACTTACCTTGTTGTTGTTTGTGTTCCTTGAAACCTTGTGAGCCTAGCACCCCAAGTGTGATGCCTCAAATGCTTCACACAACACCAAATGCTCTTGGAAGAACTTATGAGAGAACACACACTTCTTCAAAATCGGCCAAGCTCTCTTATTTCTTAGTGTAGCAGATTTTAGGTGGAGAACATGTTACTTATATAGTGTTGACACATCTAGGGTTAAACCCTAATGTGTCATGACTCTTCATTTCCATGACCCATGGGTTTGTAACTCCCACGGAGCATCCATGGAGCATCCTATGGGTGGAACCCAACTTGATAGTCCATGGAGCCTTTTAGCCCACTATACAAGATATGGATGATTTACATAATCAACCCATATATTTAATTAGTTATCTTTTGATCACTTAATTAATTCCAAATTAATTCATGATCAAACTAATCAAATAATATTATTAATATATTAGAACTTATAATATATTAATAATCTCCAAGTGTTATTTCTCTCATTTAGTCTATCCAATTGCATGGTGCCATGCAACCCAAATGGACCATGCCAGGTCGGGTCAAGTACATACCAGAAATAGTTATGGACTTAGACACCTTATCCAACAGTCTCCCACTTGGATAAGTCTAATAACTATTACTGCAAGTATGACTTCAGGAACCGATCGGCAATCGTAGCTCTTTTCAAGGTTTCTCAAAACTGAGAAGATGATGGTACGCCATTTAAGATAAGTGATCATATAATCCTCTGTTCTAGATATCAGTCGGACAAATACATGGAACAATGTCTTACTTATTGTCCAACAATTTGTTTCCCGATTTCCGATTTGTTTGACAAAGAACTTCATTGAACACATCAATTTAGTTCTGACCGGGCCCGGTACATAGGTCAAAACAAAATCATCGAGGGGCCCAGATATCAGCTTCTAATCCAAGAAGGAACAGATAAACTTCGACTCATATGTTTGTTCTACTACTCATTGAATTACACACAAGAGCGCAATTTATAACATCGAGTTACCAATGCGTTTTTCATACAATCAATGCATAACCAACTTGTAAGTAACAAATCATATCTCTAGGTTTAAAGACTTATATGATATTACCGTCTCACGATCACTCGAGATAGAATTCCATGAAGTGATTCCAGTGAGCGTGGGTTGAGTCCAATGCTCAGAACTTATGAGCACTCATGATTGTTGTAGCCTTGTCCCAGACCTCTACAACCAAACATGACAGTCTTGATTCATACCTACTTCCGACATATGACCGACTGTGGAGGTTTGAATAATATGTTATACCAAACAAAATTATTCTGGAAGTCAAAACATGCAAAAGAAATATAGTAAACGATCGACAAGAGATAGCAACACTTTACTCATAAATAAAACACTTTTATTCATCATCAAATGTCAATTACACTTTACAAATTTCGAGGTTATCTAACTACTAAATCTAATATCATCCTTCAGCCCTATGCTCCGAGCATGCTGGAGATGCTTAACCCGAGTCAGTCCCTTCGTGAGGGGATCTGCCGGATTCTCATCTGATGATACCCTCTTTGCCATGAGGAGTCCTTCTTCGATCCGATGTCTGATGAAATGGTATTTTCTGTCGATGTGTCTGGATCTCCCGTGATCCCTTGGTTCCTTGGCTAAGGCAACAGCAATTTCACTATCATAGAAAATTTCCATTGGCTCTTTAATAGCTGGTACAACTCCAAGGTCTCCAATGAAGTTCCTCAGCCATAACGCCTCCTTTGCCGCTTCGCTAGCTGCAATGTACTCTGATTCACAAGTAGAATCTGCCACTGTCTCTTGCTTGGAACTCTTCCAAGAAATTGCTCCTCCATTTAGGGTAAAGACCCAGCCCAACTGAGAGCGGAAGTTATCCCTATCAGTCTGGAAGCTAGCATCACTATACCCTACAACTCTCAAGTCATCACTCCCACCGAGGGTAAGGACCCAGTCCTTAGTCCTACGTAGGTACTTGAGAATATTCCTTACCGCAGTCCAGTGTGTCTTGCCAGGGTTCCCCTGAAACCTGCTAACCATGCTCAGGGCAAAAGCTACATCAGGTCGAGTACACGTCAGAGCATACATGATCGATCCTACAGCCGAAGCATAAGGTACTCGACTCATTTGTGCTATCTCAGCCTCAGTGCTAGGGCTTTGTGTCTTACTCAGTTTGGCGTTATTCTGGATGGGCAACTCTCCTTTCTTGGAATCTTGCATGCTGAATCTCTTCAGCACCTTATCCAAGTAGGTACTTTGACTAAGTCCAATTAGTCTTTTACTCCGATCTCTCAAGATCCTTATCCCCAAAATATAGGCAGCTTCACCAAGGTCCTTCATAGCGAAACACTTTCCAAGCCAGGACTTTACTTCTTGCAGGGTTGGAATGTCGTTTCCTATGAGTAGTATGTCATCCACATACAATACCAAAAAGCTAACTATACTCCCACTAGCCTTGACATACACACAAGATTCATCTTCACTCCTAGAAAAGCCAAATTCCTTGACCTTTTCATCAAAGCAAAGATTTCATCTGCGAGGTGCTTGCTTTAATCCATAAATGGATTTCTCAAGCTTACACACTCTATTAGGGTACTCGTTGCTGACAAAACCCTCTGGCTGACTCATGTAAACATCTTCAGCCAACTTCCCATTAAGGAAAGCGGTTTTGACATCCATTTGCCAAATTTCATAGTCATGAAATGCGGCTATGGCTAACAGAACCCGAATAGACTTAATCTTGGCTACCGGAGAAAAGGTCTCATCATAATCCACTCCAGGAATTTGAGAGAAGCCCTTTGCAACCAGTCTCGCCTTATAAGTGTGTACTTTACCATCCATGTCGGTCTTCTTCTTGAAGACCCATTTGCACCCTACAGTCTTTCGACCTGGTACATTCTCAACCAAGTTCCAAACTTGATTGTCATACATGGATTGTATCTCGCTATCCATAGCCTCTTTCCATTTAGCAGACTCGGGGCCTGCCATGGCTTCCTCGTAGCTGTTAGGGTCATCTTGACTTACTAGTGTCCCATCACTAATAAGTGTCTCACCTTCTGCAGTAATATGGAATCCATAGTAATGCTCAGGTGCACTCCTAACTCTCGTGGAACGCCTCAGAGGTACATATTCGTCAATTGGCACAACAGGAGTTTCCTCCTCAAGTTGAGGGCTAGAGTTTGAAGTTCCTTCACCACTTGACTCTTGAATTTTTCAAGATCAACTTGCCTCCCACTGTCTCCTTGGCTTATAAACTCTCTTTCTCGAAAGACTCCTCTTCTTGCTACAAAAACCACATTGTCACTAGGTCTGTAGAAGAGGTAACCAAAGGATTGATGTGGGTAGCCAATGAAAATACACCTCTCGCTTCGGGGTTCGAGCTTATCATGAGTCTCGCGTCTCACGAAAGCCTCGCAACCCCAAATCTTGATGTGGTCTAGTTTAGGTACTTTACCAGTCCTCATCTCGTGAGGAGTTTTGGCAACTTTCTTTGTATGGACTAGATTAAGGATATGGGCGGCAGTCTCTAAGGCATACCCCCAGAATGAGATTGGTAGCGAAGCTCGACTCATCATGGAACGAACCATGTCTAACAAGGTTCGATTACGCCTCTCAGCCACACTATTTAACTGCGGTGTTCTGGGAGGTGTCAATTGTGAGACAATCCCACATTCCTTTAGATAGTCGAGGAACTCTGAACTAAGATACTCACCACCCCGATCGGATCGAAGCATCTTAATGTTCCTACCCAATTGATTCTCGACTTCCTGTTTAAATTCCTTAAACTTCTCGAAAGTCTCTGACTTATGCTTGATTAAGTAGACATATCCATATCTACTGTAATCATCAGTAAAAGTCAAATAATAACGATTAGCATCCCTTGTGGCATGTTTGAATGGTCCACACACATCCATGTGTATAAGGTCCAACAAACCTTCACCCCTTTCACACGAGCCTGTGAAGGGTGACTTTGTCATTTTTCCAAGTAAGCATGATTCGCAACTATCATTTGACTTTAGGTCAAACGACTCCAAGACTCCATCCTTTTGGAGTTGGCCTATGCGTTTCTTGCTTATATGTCCAAGACGACAATGCCATAATGATGCTTTATCCAAGTTATTATTATTAGTAGAATCAATACACAAAACATTATTTCCTAAGTTATCTACAACAAATACAGCTTCATACACACCATCACAAGGTAATGCTTTAAAATAAAGTACATTATTAAAGAAAGCATTAATCGAACCAACTTCATTATCAAACGAAAAGGTGAAACCTTGTTTATACAATGCATGAAAGGAAATAATATTTCTTGCCATTTCTGGCGAATAACAACATTTATTCAAATCTAAATTTAACCCACTACTTAGCGATAAAGTATAAACTCCAATCTTGGTGACAGGTGTAACTTTCCTATTCCCCATGATTAAGTTTATGCTTCCTTGCTCCACATTCTCACTTCTTCCTAGTCCCTGCAAGTCACAACAAATATGAATACCGCAACCGGTATCAAGGACCCAAGATTTCGAATGGGGTGAGTTATTAGAAATGATAGTGTAAATACCTTCATGGTTGGGTTTGACTTTCCCATCCTTCACATCCTGCTAGTACTTTGGGCAGTTTCGCTTCCAATGAGCTTTTTCATGGCAATAGAAGCATTCAGCCTCTTTTGGGTCAGAAGAAGGAGTAATGAAACCTTTCTTGGTTCCACTTGAAGAAGAGCCATCAAGGGTCCGAGCCTTGGTACCCTTCGAAGATCTCTTTCTCTTCCTCCCTCGACTTTGCCCGATTGCCAAGACCGGAGTTGAGTCTGGAGTAGGAGTGATAGCAACCGACTTCCCCTTAAGACCTATTTCTGCGGTCTTGAGAAGTCCCTGAAGTTTGCTGAGGGTGACCTCTTCCTTGTTCATGTGATATGTCATGCGGAATTGATCATAGCACGATGGTAAGGAGTGCAAAATGATATCTATTGCAAGCTCCTCAGGGAAGTTCACATTGAGCTTCAGCAAACGATCCACATACCTTTGCATTTTCTGCATGTGGCTCGTGACGGACTCTCCGTCCTTCATCATGGTTGTTATCATGGAGCAGATGACTTCGTACCTCTCTTGTCGTGCACTTTGATGGTATCTTTCCATCAAATCTTGGTGCATTTCATAAGGGTAGAAATCTTCATAAGACTTTTGGAGTTCAGCTGTCATGGTGGCCAACATGATGCAAGCCACCTTGGTTGCATCTCTTTCATGAGTATGAAAGTCAACGATCTCCTGTGGAGTTGCAGTGGACTCATCAATTTCCTTAAGCTCCTTGTCAAGGACATATTCTTTGTCCTCGTAGCGGGTAATCATCATGATGTTTCTGATCCATTTATTGAAGTTGGATCCATCAAAGGTGACTTTCCCACACAAACTCATAAGAGTAAAGGAGCCATTAGGATTCGAGCCAGAAGCATTATTTGAAGACATCTGAAAGAGAAGAACAAGTTTAGTTTAGATTTAAGAGAGTCCTTAATAAAACACCCAAATGTAATATTAAGGCTAGGATCCAATCACAATATAATATAACTTAGAAGAGGTATGCCGTAATCTAAGCTATACCATATTTGAAAGGTAGGTGAATGACGATTCACCAATTTCCACCATGAAAACCGAAATATTAGATATTTAGTTTTTTATTGGTTTTAGAAATTCCTAGATTCTTTGAGATCCAATGAACTTTTCAAAGGCATGTTTCAATCTTGAGAGTGCCCTCCATGTTTTGTGACTGGGATGCCGAGGATCACAAAACGAGGTGTGAAGTAACCATGCAAATCACTTGGTACCCTTAAAGTTTATCACTCAATCGATGTGCCGGTAAACTACACACGCTCCACCGATACTATAATAAACCTTAAGTCACCCTTTACCTACCTTGTTAAGTCCAAGTTAGTGTGCCGGTTAACCACACACGCTCCACCAACGACTTAGACAAAGTGTAAAGTGTAATTTCATGGATTAGCACCTTATTCACATTTTCCTAAAGTAACTAAGATTGGGAATTTAATAAGCATTTAGTTACTTTATTATATTCATCATACTTTGAATAAGAATTTATAAGTCCTTGTCTTACCCGTTCGGCTAATGACCCTCCACCAGTCAAGCAAGCGGTGGGTGAGAATATACACCCATTAAGTCACCATTTTATAGGCAACAACCTTATACCCACCTTATAGACCGGCTTCGTGAATGAGGCGTACTAGCGGTAAGACGACTTTATTCTTATACATATATATATAATTATTAAATCATCATAATATAAGTATAAGGGTTGAATTTTAACTTTTAAAATTCTAGGGGTTGGAACTTAAAGTTTTAACTTAACTTTACTTGTTCCAAAACTTGAGGGCAAGTTTTGTAACTTTCAAAACTTTTCATTTCTTGTAACTTATGAGTTTAATAGAGTAATAAAATGAAGACTCTTCATTTTTCTAACTCTTGTGTTCTTTTAATGGTTTTAACTCAAGTGTGACTCTTGGTTTTCCATAACTTAAGGATAAGTTATGGACTCCATTAAAACACATTATGATCAAGAATTAATCTACCAAATAGGTTACAAATAATTCCTATGATCATCTAAAACATCATAAGAACAAGAACATAAATGTGAACACAATCAAAAATTACATTTAAAACTTTGTAATTTTGATAACTAGTTGTTGTAAATGAATTAGCAAAGACATCACACCACCAAAAACAAGTTTTCAATTACCAAAACAGTTTAGGGTAATGTTTCTAATTCATTTCCAGCAACTGAATCGAAATTCTGCACTCAGTCGACCCTACTCGCCGAGTGCATGAACTGACTCGCCGAGTTGGTTGAAGATACTCATGAACTCGACGAGTCCCCACTATAGACTCGATGAGTCCATTCGCAGACAGCAAGATTTCCGATTTTGTTTTCAACTTTTAAGCACAAATAATAGCAAACAAGCCTGGGCTCTGATACCACTGATGGGTTTTGAGTATTCTAACACTTCCTAAGTGTACATGCAACCCTAATAACCTTGGATCTATGTTTGTCTAATTGTCATGCAAAGTTGAATTCCAAGATTATATTCCTATCTAGCATACATGGGGAACAATTTTAACATAAAGTATAGATAGAATAACTTACCTTGTTGTTGTTTGTGTTCCTTGAAACCTTGTGAGCCTAGCACCCCAAGTGTGATGCGTCAAATGCTTCACACAACACCAAATGCTCTTGGAAGAACTTATGAGAGAACACACACTTCTTCAAAATCGGCCAAGCTCTCTTATTTCTTAGTGTAGCAGATTTTAGGTGGAGAACATGTTACTTATATAGTGTTGACACATCTAGGGTTAAACCCTAATGTGTCATGACTCTTCATTTCCATGACCCATGGGTTTGTAACTCCCATGGAGCATCCATGGAGCATCCTATGGGTGGAACCCAACTTGATAGTCCATGGAGCCTTTTAGCCCACTATACAAGATATGGATGATTTACATAATCAACCCATATATTTAATTAGTTATCTTTTGATCACTTAATTAATTCCAAATTAATTCTTGATCAAACTAATCAAATAATATTATTAATATATTAGAACTTATAATATATTAATAATCTCCAAGTGTTATTTCTGTCATTTAGTCTATCCAATTGCATGGTGCCATGCAACCCAAATGGACCATGCCGGGTCGGGTCAAGTACATACCAGAAATAGTTATGGACTTAGACACCTTATCCAACATAAAGTCCTTAAACTATTTTTTGTTGGTTCTATGATTTATTCCACGGCTTTTGGTGGTGTTGGATGGCTTTCTAACACCTTAGAATTGATTTTATACCCCTTTTTGAGGAGTTTACGGCCCAAGCACATGCCTTGGCCGTAAACTCATATAAACCTCTCGAAATTTGTGTTTGAAGTGTTCTAAGTCAAATTCTAATATTCTAAAAATCATATCTAAGTCTTGCTTGTGTTTTGGAAGGGTTAAATGGCTTAAAAACCCTCATAATATGTGTTTACGGCCATGGCACCTTCCAAGGCCATAAACTCATATACAAAGCTTCAAATCTTGGTTTGAGGCATTCTAATTCCATTTCATAAAGTCCTCTAGCCATATACAAGGTCCAATTGAGATTTGGAAGGGTTTTGTTGCTCCAAAAACCCTCTTTATGTGAGTTTACGGCCTAGGACTGTTCTAGGGCCGTAAACTCATGTTAATGGTCCTATCCCATGGTTTGAACTCGAATTTGAGGGCTAAAGATGTTGCATAACAAAGTAGGGAAGGTACCTTGGTGATTTGAAGCCTTAAACTTGAGATTTTGACCCTAAAATCTAGTTTGAGGAGAGAGGTTGGAGTGATAGTTGTAAAATGGAGCAAAAGCTTCAAAATGGAGACTTGAATCACTTTAAGTAGTGTCTAAGTTCGGGACATGGTAGAATTCTACCCGATACCGGCGTTAGACGGGGCTTTCGGTTGCACCCAGCCAATTTGCCGTAACCCGATATGGTTGGTTCTAAAAATGTTCCGATCATTAATATGAGATGTTAGAATGAGTTCTAAGGGTATTAAGACACTTATTAAGTCATAAAATAAAATTCACATTAACGACTTAATAAAAGGTCGGAAACGGAAACGAAATTGAAAACGGCGATTGGATGATCGGAACGAGTCGCGAAAAGGGTTACAATTAAGGATATGAATTTCGGGTTGTTACATTATCCCCCCGATAGAGGGAATTTCATCCCGAAATTCAAAGATTCGAACACAGATCAAGAAGTGGAAAGATATATGGGGATGAATTTACAGCATTCGGGTCTCCGCTTAACATTCTAGCGAACCCTCACTGTCAGGATGTGGCTTTGTTACGCATGATTAACCTCTCAATCTACGATCTCAGTTGATTCATATATGAATATTTGGATTTTTATTTCCTCAAAGGAATTTACTAGGGTTTCATCACGTCGGCAAGCCTTACGAATAAAGATGCGGAATACCAGATGGTTGCTACTGAGTCTTTAAGATAGTTCGGAGAGGGCTATGGAATCGATTCCTAACGAAGATCTTGAAGGGTGTAAGGTTCCACAAGTTAAGTTTTCCGCACTTCCCAAGATGTACTATGTCTTTCCAGGGTAAAACCTTCAACAAGTGGGTACGCTTTCACATGTCAGAGTAACTAAAGGTCCAATGGTTCTAAGGGGAACTTCTACGTGAGTCTACGATCGTAGCCGACGGGACCCAAAGATCGACAGGTCCCATGGGTGCTCCCGGTGTCGACTAATTCTTTATTGCCTTAGCTTTTGAAAGGATCTACGAGTATGACTGCTTTGCTTATCTACATGAACAAGAGAATGGTTCGACCGAAGGGCGTCACTACCTCCTCGTAGTGATCGTATCATGCCCTGATTGCTGACTTGCACACATTATGCTTACTGAGGTTCGGTTACGATGAAATTCCCGGGATTAGATCGATGCGAGACTAGACTACACGTTCGGAAAGAGTTCTCAAGAATTCTTTAGAAACAGCATCGGGAAAGTATCGTAGACTTCTCGTTTCTCGATGATCACTTGGACGAGAGATACATGGGCAAACTTTTTAAGCTTTGATGTACAAAGATCATGAGAGTCGAGTTGGAGGAAGATTAGAACAAAAGGATTTCTCGAATCTAGGAAAGACAGCATGAATGAGGCTCGGTCATTACATGCTAACGGTGACATCAAAGCATTTCATAAAAAGTTTACCAATAGATAGAATGGAAAAGAATAATCACTCGGATTGAGAAAACAATCTACGAATACGACACAAACGTTCTTGTTTCCATGTGATAACCATCTCGAAGACATACATTTTCGGTTACTCGTAAACGACAGGGGTTAGAAAATGTTCAAATGGATGGCTAATGAATTTCTTTCGATGCTAGAATCGAAAAGAATCACAGACATATAATTTAACAAGGGAAAATATACCTGTGGCAACGGTGGGATCGGTGGTTGTCTTTTCTTGTCCTATCGCTAGAACTCTTCCAATGTTACCAGGTTTTACAGTCTTAGGACAGTTTCGCTTGAGATGTCCCACTTCTCCACAACCATAGCAGGCCCGACCGATGCCCGCTCCGGAAGTTTGACTCGTTGATTGAGTTGGCGTCTTACAGTTCATCACCATGTGACCCTTTATGCCACATTTGTTGCAAATTACCTCTATACATGGACCGGACGAAAGATGATGATAGTTGCACTTGCCACAACTAGGAAGAGTTCCAGTATACCTACTGGTAGGTTTCCGAGTTGAGGATCCGACAACAGAAACAGTCACAGGGGAAGTGGCAGCATGAACTGCCATCGTTTGCTGTCTCTTTGAAGACTCGTGTGATGTTTGGCTTTTCTCTTTCTTCCCAAGTTTTCTTTTCTTGCCACTCCTCACCGTCGGTTCAGTAGTGGTAGCTGCCTCTTAAAGGTCATCACTGTGATCGATTAGGATTTGTGTTAAACATTTGGCGCTGTCGTACGTATCCGGCCTCGCAGCTATGACATTTCCTTTCGTTAGCTGAGTCAGTCCCCAGATAAATCTCTCTATCTTCTTACTTTCCTGGGTAACCATTCCCGGACAAAGTAGTGCCAAGTCGTCGAACCTGGAAGTATAAGCATCAATGTCGGAACCTTTCATCTTCAGGTTCCATAGTTCATGTTCTAACTTCTGCATTTCTCCCCGATGGCAGTACTCAGCCAGCAGAAGTTTCTTCATGGCTTCCCAACCCATGGTGTTGGCTACAGGTAAGGTTAGGGATTTGACTCGGCCGTTCCACCAAGTCAAGGCTTTGTCAAGAAAGGTGCAGGCGGCAAACTTCACCTTGTCTTAATCTGAACAAGCACAGATTTCAAAGATAGATTCGATCTTCTCAAACCATCGGGTAAGGGAAATGACACCTCCAGTGCCATCAAAAGACGTGGGTTTGGCGTTCATGAAATCCTTATAGGAACCCTCTTTCCGGCATCCCTGGCTATCTTCTGGGTTTTGGGATTGAGGACCACCTCCTGAACCGCTAGGGTTCATTTGTGACATGGCTACCACCATTGCAGCTGTCATGACTGTCTGGAGTGATGCTAGGTCAAACTGAGGAGGAGGTGATGGCGGAGGAGGATTGTCGTTGTTCTTCGAGCTGGGTCTCTTTCGGGGAGGCATCTTGATCTAAAAAGATCAGGAAACAGAGGATCATAAGTCCTCTGAACTGAATCAAGAGATATGGAACAGGGGATATCTCATCAAGACAGATATAGCATCATACTAAGCGATAAAGCAGGAAAGAGTTATCAAGACAGAACATTTTATCGCTAGAGGAATGTTCAAGTAACATCGCATATACGAGGATTTTCTACGAAGGATTGGCTCGAGAAATACTCCCATAGTATTTCATGGTTCACTGCAGCGACGATTCGTTGTTTGAGATATTAGGTAAGTTTTAGGCATACTGCGTACTACAGTCACTCCCAAGCACATGTTGGCTGTGTCTCGTATGAATATAGTTGACCAGGCTATATTGATCCTAGACACGACTACATAACTGCCCAGGTTTAACCGCAGTGTACAACATCCATTTACTTATGTTTTGTTCTACTTGTAGTTACGGATTTCGACGGGTTGGTATACTTGTATACTTTTGAAAATACTTATAGTTTTGAAGATACTTTTAATTCAGAGCACTTAGGCCCTTTAATGTTTATAGTTTTATACAATGTAAGGTTTGGTATACTTCATTCACTATAAACAAGGGCTCTGATACCAATCTGTCACACCCCGAAAACCGAAGGCGGAAACATTTCCGAGGTTGACTCCACGTCGAGTATCAAATCCAATGTACATAGTAAGTAAAGTAAATCAACCATTACATTACATATATGAAAGATTTACATTTGTTTCAAAAGCATAAGTTATACAAGTGATACATAGTATATATGAAAAATACAAAATGAGTCTTCTGAGAACTCCATCTTCACACAAAAGGGATCTTCGGGTACCTGTCTAACTCGGACCAGAGAATACAAGCGGTTTGAAAATCAGCATAAAGCTGGTGAGTTCATAAGCGGTTAGTTTTTCTGAAAATGTATGAGTTCCTTTGGCTTCCTGAAAAATGGTTATCCAAGAAAATCCCATATTTTCTTATATAAAGTTAGTTTCCAAATCCGAAAGTAAAGTAAACGATGTTTAATTAAAACATGATTGTTCTTGTGAAATGTAATTCAATTATTTAACTTATTACACTTCTCTAATTTCGTACTACTATTACTCAGGAAGGATCCCAAGTTCTCCTGACTGTATGTGTGTGAACTGTTACTAATTCTGATTATGTTCGATGTCCTTCCCAGGAAAACCCCATGTTTCCCTGACTGTGTGTGTGCATCTTTACTGGTTCTGGTTTTGTTCAGTGTTCTTCCCAGGAAAACCCCATGTTTCCCTGACTGTGTGTGTGTGTGTCTTTACTGGTTCTGATTATGTTCAATGTTCTCCCCAGGAAAATCCCATGTTTCCCTGACTGTGTGTGTGTATCTTTACTGGTTCTGGTTATGTTCAGTGTTCTTCCCAGGAAAACCCCATGTTTCCCTGACTGTGTGTGTGTATCTGTCATCCCTAGATGCACATTAGCTTTACTATGTACATAAAGCTAGTAAATGAGTCTAAAATGGTAATAATCTAGATTGCGAGTCCTTAACCATACCTAGACTGGTTATGACTCGGACCATGGTCAGTATCCTATTTATGACTTTTGTCACCCTTGAACCATTTGGTTCGGCTGTAGCTAGCAGCCAGGTGTGGGATTGTCAGTCCCGTATAGATCTATACACTCAAGCCACGCTCTCCTACGAACGGAGATTCTGGTTACAGGGTTAGTCCTCCACTATCTCGTGCCATGGAAGTGTTACAAGGACGTGTCTCCAATCATTAAGATTACTCTTTACTTTTCGACTAGGAAAGTAGTATTTACAACTTACTATATTCTACGTACCTGTCCTTTACACTCGAGCCTAGGTGTTTTATTAAGGACATTACACTCGAGCCTAGGTGTCATTTAATGATAGCTGTCCTTTTACACTCGACCCTAGGTGTATTATTAAGGACATTACACTCAAACCTCGGTGTCGTTTAATGATTATAGTCCTTTACACTCGTTCCTAGGTGTATTGTTAAGGACATATAGATGTTTTATGTTTTCTAATGGAGTCTGTCTTTTACACTCGAACCTTAGTGTTTTATTACAGACATTACAGTGGTTTATGTATTCTATCAGTTTAAATGTGAACAATCAATTACAAAGTACACAATATAACAATGTATAATAAGAATTGAAAATCGGGTTAAAAACAAACAACTCTGCAAGTTAAAACAGTTTGTTTAAAAGGTTTTCAATTCTTAAAGTGTACAATTATGAAGCCATTTAATTGAAATCATGTGATTAAGTACAAAATATACTTGTACTTTTGCTTGTATTCCCCCCCTGAAAACATTGAAAAACCATTGAAAAAGGGTAGGGGTATGAACTCACCGGACGCGGATATGTGTCGATTTTCGGATGTTAAATGTCGAATCGAGGCCTGGTAACACGCGAGGTTCCTATGTAAAATGAAATGGCATACAATTATATCTAATTAGATTTACAAACTCTAATTAGATATGAAATTACACTCCTACGAACGAAAATACCTCAAAACGGGTGTTTGGAGTGACCCGGGTGACATCTACGGACGGGAATTGAAGCGTGGGACTTGGGATTTGAGTTTACTCCCTAAGAGTAAACTTACTAATTGAGTTTACAGCCTAAAAACTCATTCCCCATGAGTTTACGGCCGTAAACTCATAGAGGGGTGGTTTATGGTGTTTAATAGCTCACATATGGGTATGGACACTTGGAAATGCTTGGAATAATTTTAACTAAGGCTTGGATTGAATTAAAATCATCAAATACAACACTTAAGGGAGTTTACGGCCTAGGCATGGGTTCCATGGCCGTAAACTCAGATATCTCATAGAATAAGTGTTGTTAAGGTCCCAAAATTAATCACATGTGATTCTAAAAATTCCAACAAGTCTAGAAATCAATTTTGGGTACCATTTGACATCCATTTAGGATTTTACGGCCATGGGGCATGTTCTATGGCCGTAAACTCTCAAATGTGGGATTTTGATGTGTTTAAAGTCCTTAAACTATTTTTGGTTGGTTCTATGATTTATTCCAAGGCTTTTGGTGGTGTTGGATGGCTTTCTAACACCTTAGAATTGATTTTATACCCCTTTTTGAGGAGTTTACGGCCCAAGCACATGCCTTGGCCGTAAACTCATATAAACCTCTCGAAATTTGTGTTTGAAGTGTTCTAAGTCCAATTCTAATATTCTAAAAATCATATCTAAGTCTTGTTTGTGTTTTGGAAGGGTTAAATGGCTTAAAAACCCTCATAATATGTGTTTACGGCCATGGCACCTTCCAAGGCCGTAAACTCATATACAAAGCTTCAAATCTTGGTTTGAGGCATTCTAATTCCATTTCATAAAGTCCTCTAGCCATATACAAGGTCCAATTGAGATTTGGAAGGGTTTTGTTGCTCCAAAAACACTCTTTATGTGATTTTACGGCCTAGGACTGTTCTAGGGCCGTAAACTCATGTTAATGGTCCTGTCCCATGGTTTGAACTCGAATTTGAGGGCTAAAGATGTTGCATAACACATTAGGGAAGGTACCTTGGTGATTTGAAGCCTTAAACTTGAGATTTTGACCCTAAAATCTAGTTTGGGGAGAGAGGTTGGAGTGATAGTTGTAAAATGGAGCAAAAGCTTCAAAATGGAGACTTGAGTCACTTTAAATAGTGTCCAAGTTCGGGACATGGTAGAATTCTACCCGATACCGGCGTTAGACGGGGCTTTTGGTCGCACCCGGCCAATTTGCCGTAACCCAATATGGTTGGTTCTAAAAATGTTCTGATCATTAATATGAGACGTTAGAATGAGTTCTAAGTGTATTAAGACACTTATTAAGTCATAAAATAAAATTCACATTAACGACTTAATAAAAGGTCGGAAACGGTAATGAAATCGGAAACGGCGATTGGATGATCGGAACGAGTCGCGAAAAGGGTTACAATTAAGGATATGAATTTCGGGTTGTTACATCATGCATTACCAAAAGCATTTAAACCATTTCTAGTACATCTTGGATGCTCATTCATTCCATGCATATGTTAGAAATCGGACCTTACCAAAGACATGCATGATGTTCTTGCTGAAATACCCTAATAATGCACACAAGCAAACATGCAATCTGCAAGATTACTTTGTTCGACTTTGAACGGCTATAACTCAGTCATTTCTTAACCAAATCATGATATTCTTTTTGTATTGGTTAGTTAAACGAGCTAACTTTCAAACACAACTGGTCTCACCGTAAAATATTAAACATCCGATTTTTGGCAATTTTTACAAAATGGTTGCGCATACAGCTCTTTTTCTGTGATCACTATTTTTGTCTTGCATAATCAATGGCCTTAAACCCAACCATAAATCTGAGGAAAAACACCTTAGAAACTTAACATATCTAGTGAATGATGGTTGAAATTTCGTGGCTTAAAACCTCACTGAATGGACTACACAAATTCATGAACTTCAGCCACATCTACACTTCATGCATTATTGCATGCAACTTTTCTTAAATTGTTTGGAATCATTACCCTCATTTCTCTTCTGAATACATTTTTAACATTTTTCCTTTTGAAAGCCCTTGTATGCATGAGATAATCTGGAAATTTTCAAGAGCTTTTGTTATTCCTTTGATTTATTAGAATTATTGCTAAAACCAAGGGTATAAATCATATAAAATACTTCCAGAGGTCAATAAATCCCAACTAAATTCATGAATGATCCTTATGGTGAATAATGACCCATCACCAAATTTCAACAATTTTTGTTACTGTTTAATACGATTTCTAATTTTCTTTTGTTTAGGACATGATAAATTACAAAACCACTTTAGAGGATGTGAAAATTGTATCTAACAATTTTTGCATACCTTACCTGTGATGGGTGACTCCATAAACTAATTTCAAGATTTTTCATCATGTCTTACTATTTTTCCAAATTTTTGGTAATTATAATGGTCTAAAAATGGGAAAAATAGTTCTGATTATCCAAAGTTCATGAAAATTTACCAGGATATCATATTATACAGTAAGAGGTTACATAAAAATTTTGATGTATTTTCTCTACTGTAAACTGTTTTTCTCTTATTTTCTAAAGTTAATTGCATTAAAATGCACTTAAATACACATAAATACCCAAAACCAGTTTATACATTATGAAAACCACTTTTGATATTTTTCCCAGGATATTTATACTGTAAATGATGTTACAAAAATTTAAGGTGATTTATTTTAACTGTTTAATATTATTTCTTTAATAAATGACTATTTAAAGGAATAAACCAAGGAAAAATAGATATACCCACTGAAAAATATCTTTTGTATTTTTCCTAGTCAAGTTATGTATAATAACAGTTAAATAAAAAGTTTGGGTAATTTTAGAAACTGTTTTCTATTTATTTCAATTTTTATTGGAATAAATGCTCAAAAATTATAAAATATAATTAAACAGCTTGGAATTCCATTTTTATATTTTTTCCAGCTTAGTACTGACTAATAACAGTTAAATAAAAAATTTGAGAATTTTTATCCCTCGAATGCTATTTTCGTGAATTTATGTTGTTATAGAGACTTAAAATTTGGAAAATTAACCTTCCAAGGTTGTAATTAATCGCACGACTTGTAAAATTTCAATACTTCAGAAAAAGTGTAACCAATTGATATAAAATCCAATACTAAAACATAAATTGGCATTTCCCTATATGTAGAGTTTAGTATATTAGCATTAGATTTCGACATGGAAACTCACTAGTGTGTATGTTTGATGTCGTAGGATCCCGGTAGTAAGACGTTGGTGCATCCCGAGGTACCGCTTGTGCCTACACGAACTCCCCTATATTAGCATTAGAGTTCGACATGGAAACACACTCCCCTATTTTCGGTTTTTATGTTTTGGGGTGGAAAAGCATGTCCAGAAAAACTATTGTTTGCATGATCTTTTTAAATTGTTTATTATCAAACTTGATTACTATTGTATTGCTATGTATCTTTATGTATGTTCATGCAACACGGAACATGAGAACTTATCGTACTAAGGCCCTTCCCTTATCTCTAACCATTAACTCTTTGAGCCAATGGTCATTATAGATAGCACTATTAGGAATTGACAACTCCTCACTCGCCCGAATCGCTAGAGTGCATGATACCATATTCATCTATGGAATGATAAACATAGATCTCGATAGGGCTTCAGTCATAGGTTTGTTTGAGACTCATTGTTTTCTCATACACATACAAACTCGTTTCTCGTTATAGCAGTAAACTTGTATTCATTAATAGCAATCAACTTGTTTATCATTGAAGCAATGTACTTGTATTTACGAAAAGCCTTATTGTACGCTCGATTTTATAAACTTTTGAGCTCACAAACTATTTTCATAGTTGATGCTCGTTTTACATGCTTTTTCAGGAAATAATTAGTAAGTGGATGTAGAGGTTCATCATCATAGAGCATGCTGCATCGTGTTGAAGCTATTATGAAGTTATATTTTGAACAATGTTATTTTGAAAAACTTGTATTTTGTTTCTTTTGAAGCTATGGGTTGTAAACTTTAAATACTGCTATGGTGATGTATCTTTATCTTTTGCAATGAAACCGTTATCACTGTCATACCTTGCGTTTCCGCTTTAGCGGGGTGTGACAGAAGTGGTATCAGAGCTAAAGTTATAGAGAACATCGGTTTTTCTTTAAGAAAACACAACCTATAACTAAAACTTACAAAGAAAGTCTTTTTACATCAAACATATTACTAGTATAATTAGGTCGGGAGTTGTATTATTGGACCTCGATTAAACATAGCCTGATCACCTATGTTTAATTAAGGAAAGATTTATACAAAGTCTGAGCTAATTATAATGGGAATATGTTCAACAAAAAATATTTGAGAAAACTTGATTTAAAAAATTCAAAAGGTTAATTTTGGTGTGTGTAAGCATTGCATATTATAGGCATGCATTGTCATTTATTTCATATCTCATTGAAACTATGTCTTAGTCCACTATGTCAAGATCGTCATCTTCCCGTGCTACCGCCTCAGCCGATGAGTCCGGCTATGTCACTATTATCCCTCGACGTAATCCCCCCGCCTCGGTAGAAGAAGACCCATCAGAGGATACGGAAGATACTGCGAACTCGGTGGAGATCAGCAATGACAACGCCCCGAGTCAATGACGCGAGGCATCACCTACATTGGTGTTGACACAGCCACCACTTTATGGACTTCGCATTCGGAGGACGGCGAGGAAGAGTGTTCCTATTCCAGGAAGGATACCCACCAGCACAGCAGGACATGGCACGGCAGGACCTAGCGGGGTAGGACCCAGCGATGCAGGACCGAGAGCACCCTCACCACAGCAAGTTATAGGGATACCTGTCAGGCAGCCAGGTATGACCCTGGAGGAGTTCCGGAGGATACATTCGATGGCAGCGGATCTACGCCACAGTCTCGCAGTGATAGCCGAGCAACAGGAGGTATTGAACGAAGTGATGACAGGGATGGAAATCCTGTTTCAGCATTCGATGGAAGATGCTGATAGAGGAGTATTATCCCAAGGATGAACTTCAGAAGCTTGAGTCTGAATTCTGGAACCATTCTATGGTTGGAACACAAATAGAGAAGTACACAGTCCGATTTCATGAACTAGCAAAACCGGTACCTCACATGGTTACTCCTGAGGAGAAACGGATAGATCGTTACATCTGGGGTCTGGCACCAGAGATTCGGGGAATGGTTACCTCAGCAAACCCAACTACCATTCAGAGTGCAGTAAGTCTAGCAAATCGACTAACCAATGATGTGATAAGGATGGGAGCATCGACAAAGGAAAGCTCTAGTAGCAAGAGGAAGCCAACCGATCAGGGAGAGAAGAAGCAGGGAGGCAAGTCAGGGAGGAAGAAAAAAGTCTCAAGAAACTTCATGGTAAGAGCCAAGGAGCAACAACCAGTGAAAACTCAAGAACGGGAAGTGTATTAGCGAAAGCAGTACTCAGGGCCGCTTCCGAAATGCAATAAGTGTAACTTCCATCACAAGGGAGCTTGCCCAGTGTGCCAAAAGTGTAAGCAAACAGGCCATTACTCAAAGTATTGTAAGGTGAATAAGGAGGGAAAAAGGGCATGTTACGAGTGCGGGAGTACTGATCATCTCCATAGAGCATGTCCCAAACTGAACAATGGACCTGGTAACAATGGACAAGGCCAAGCCAGGCAAAAGTTCCAAGGAAATCAAGTTGGACGGCCAAGAGGTGTAGCCTTTGTGATTGGTGCAGAAGAAGCTCGTCAAAACCCTGAAGTGATAACAAGTACGTTTCTCCTGAACAACCATTTTGCATCATTAATATTCGATGCGGGAGCAGATAGGAGTTTTGTTTCTTTAGCATTTAGACCGTTAATTGGCTTGAAATCGCTAAAGATGAGGAATGATTATGCTATTAAACTTGCTGATGGGTATGAAATTAGGGCTAGTGATATAATTCCTGGTTGTACTCTGAATTTAGCTGAGAAACTCTTTAGCATTGACCTAATTCCCATAGAGTTAGGTAGTTTTGATGTGATAGTAGGAATGGATTGGTTATCCAAAAATAGAGCGGACATTGGTTGTTACGAGAAAGTCATTAGAGTGCCTCTCCCTAATGGAGAAACCCTTATCATACACAGTGAGAAGCCAGGAAGAAGTTTAAACATAGTATCAAGCATGAAGATTCACAAGTACCTGAAGAAGAATTGTATTGCATTCATGGCCCACGTGCTAGAAAGAGAACCAGAAGCTAATTCCCGGAGCGGCACCGGTAGCAAAAGCACCATATCGCCTTGCACCTTCTGAGATGCAAGAACTATCCGGACAACTTCAAGAATTTCTAGACAAAGGGTTTATTCGACCAAGTTCTTCACCCTGCGGAGCCCCAGTGTTATTCGTCAAAAAGAAAGACGGTTCGTTCCGAATGTGCATTGATTACAGAGAACTAACCAAGTTGACAATCAAGAATCGATATCCCCTCCCTAGAATAGATGACTTGTTCGATCAGTTGCAGGGCGCTTCCTACTTCTCAAAAATTGACCTTCAGTCAGGGTATCATCAGCTAAGAATTCACGAAGAGGGCATTCACAAAACAGCATTTAGAACCCGTTATGGACATTATGAGTTCTTAGTCATGCCTTTTGGACTAACGAACGCACCCGCTGTTTTCATGGATTTGATGAATAGGGTCTGTAGACCATACCTAGACAAGTTTGTAATTGTATTTATCGATGACATACTTGTTTACTCGCAAACCAAAGAAGATCACAATAGACATCTAAGGCTAGTGTTGGAGCTATTGAAGGAGCAGAAATTGTATGCCAAGTTCACTAAGTGTGAATTTTGGATTCAGGAAGTACATTTTCTTGGTCATGTGATCGGCGAAAGAGGAATTCATGTAGATCCAGCTAAGATTGAGGCAATCAAGAAATGAAAACCCCGACAGAAATACGACAGTTCCTAGGATTAGCTGGGTACTATAGGCGCTTCACTGAGAATTTCTCTAGGATTGCCCAGCCATTAACATCTTTGACCCAAAAGGACAGAAAATTTCTCTGGGAAGAGAAACACGAAGAGCCGTTTCAAATCCTGAAAAACAAGTTGTGCAATGCACCAATTCTGTCTTTACCAGAAGGATCAGAGAACTTTGTGGTGTATTCTGATGCATCTCATCAAGAATTAGGATGTGTGTTAATGCAAAAAGATAAAGTCATTGCGTATGCTTCCAGACAACTCAAACCACATGAGAAGAATTATACCACCCATGATCTAGAACTTGGAGCAATAGTTTTCGCCCTTAAGATATGGAGGCATTATTTGTACGGAACAAAGTGCACCATTTATACCGATCACAAAAGCCTTTAACATATCCTAGATCAAAAAATGTTAAACATGCGGTAGAGAAGATGAGTAGAGTTGTTTAGTGATTATGATTGTGAGATACGATATCACCCAGGAAAGGCTAACGTAGTAGTCGACGCTCTTAGTAGGAAAGAAAGAGTGAAACCTTTCCGTGTGAGAGCTTTAGGAATTGTAATTCAGACAAGCTTGAAATCTCAAATCATTGATGCCCAGGAGAAAGCGTTATGCAAGGAAAATCTTCCAGGCGAGACTTTACATGGTTTGGAAGAAAGATTTGAAACCAAACCTGATGGAGTTCGTTATTTTAAGGACAGGGTCTGGATTCCAAGGGTTAACAACCTGAGAGACATGGTACTAGAGGAGTCTCATCGATCTAAATACTCAATCCACCCTGGAGCGGATAAGATGTACAAGGATCTTAAAGAGTACTATTGGTGGCCTGGAATGAAAAAGGATATTGCCTTGTATGTTGGGAAGTGTTTGACATGCTCAATAGTCAAAGCTGAACATCAAAAACCATCCGGGCTGTTGCAACAACCTGAAATTCCCCAATGCAAATGGGAGCAAATATCTATGGATTTCGTTACCAAACTTCCTAGAAATGCTAAAGGTCATGACTCAATTTGGATCATAGTGGATCGACTGACGAAATCTGCTCACTTTCTCCCCATTCGAGAAGATTTCAAGATGGAAAAATTGGCCCAAATCTACGTCGACAAAATTGTTTCTCTGCATGGTGTACCCCTATCTATCATTTCTGATAGAGATAGTCGTTTTACATCTCGATTTTGGTGGATGTTACAGAGGGCACTAGGAACCAAGATAGATTTGAGCACAGCTTACCACCCTCAGACAGATAGGCAGACGGAGAGAACAATACAAACATTGGAAGACATGCTATGAGCGTGTGTCATTGAGTTCAAAGGAAATTGGGATACTCATTTGCCTCTAATTGAGTTTTCCTACAATAATAGCTACCACACGAGTATCCAATGTGCTCCATATGAAGCATTGTATGGACGTAAGTGTCGTTCGCCCTTATGTTGGACAAAAATCAGAGACAGATAGTTGACTAGACTCGAACTTATCCAGGAAACATCTGACAAGATTGCTATCATCAAGGATAGGCTTAAAGCTGCTAGAGATCATCAGAAAAGTTATGTGGATAATCGTCGTAAACCATTAGAATTCCAAGTAGGAGACAAGGTACTTTTAAAAGTGTCTCCTTGGAAAGGGCCTGTACGATTTGGTAAGAAAGGAAAACTAAGCCCGAGATATATTGGACCCTTTGAAATCCTTGAAAGGATTGGTCCGGTAGCGTACAAACTTCAATTGCTCCAAGAGTTAAGCACCATTCACGACACATTCCACATCTCCAACCTTAAGAAATGTCAAGCTGATGAAGCATTGATAGTACCCCTGAAGGAAATTAAGATCAATGATAAGCTGAACTTCGTTCAGGAACCGATAGAAATCCTTGATAGGGAGGTAAAACAACATAAGCGGAGTGAGATCCCGATTGTGAAAGTTCGATGGAACTCAAAACGCGGGCCGGAGTACACCTAGGAGTGCGAGGACTTCATGAAGGAAACGTATCCACAACTTTTCTCTTGAGACGACAAACGATGACATAGAATGAATTTCGGGACGAAATTCTTTTTAAGTGGGGGATACTGTGACAACTGCCAATTCAGGTCATTCTCGGACACATGCATCTTTATAAAAACCATTCATGCACAACATGCCATGACCTAGTAGTATAAATTAGGTCAAAAATCTTGCATAAACTAGGATCCAACTAAGGTCTAGGACTAATATACTTGATACTTACAATTCTAGTAAGTTGCTTAGCTACAATAGGAAATGTCAATACTATAATTAGAATAAAGCTTCAAGCTTTGTTATAATTGAAATAGGGTATAAAACCCTAAAAATAAATTAAAACATTCTAATTATACTTCAACATGTTGTTGAATATCAAACAATATTCCAAAAACCCTAAAGAGCCAAAAATCCAAAGTTATAAATTATAAAGCATAAAAACCTTATAAAATTTGGCTATAAACTTTCTAATATCAAATTGTTATTAATCAAATTATGAATTATAGTCAATGAAATAGAAATTAAATTACCAAGTATTAATCATAATTTATTTTTTGAAAACAAGATGTTTAAATAAATCAAATTGCTTAATAAGCATTTTTATAAATAAAAAATGAATGCTTTTATATAAATGATGGAGGTGAAGTTTATAAAGTTTAAAATTTTGGAGAGAGGAGGCCTAAATGCATGTAAGAACCGCCCATCTCCCCTCCCCATACACTCTCTCTTCCCAAAACACAATCATTAAGTCAAAACCCTCACTCCACCTCTTCTTTCTTCACTCTCTTACACTCCACTCTTCACACACTTCACTCTCTTCTTCCCTCTCTCTAAACTCACGAAAATCCTCTCATTCCTCTGCAAACTTTCAAGATTGTGAAGCCCTTGAAGTGTTCTTACTTCCCTCAAGATCATAACAAAGGTAAACAACATCATCTTCTTCCATAGTTACATGATTTTACTTCTTTTCTTTCTTAGTTTTCTCTTCTTTTCGGATTCTATGCTATTCCATGGCTAGAAATCTTTATATGTTCCCTTGTGGGTTGTATATTCTCACCATAATACAATGCATGTGTTAGAGATGGTGAAAATCCGGGATCAAACCCATGCAAGGAGTGAAACAGATGCACATATGATCATGTGACATCAAAACCTAATATTTCATGTTCTTCTCCATTTGTTTTGTGTTCATGCATGACCAAAAGCATTTAAACCATTTCTAGTACATCTTGGATGCTCATTCATTCCATGCATGTGTTAGAAATCGGACCTTACCAAAGACATGCATGATGTTCTTGTTGAAATACCCTAATAATGCACACAAGCAAACATGCAATTTGCCAGATTACTTTGTTCGACTTTGAACCGCCATAACTCAGTCATTTCTTAACCAAATCATGATATTCTTTTTGTATTGGTTAGTTACACGAGCTAACTTTCAAACCCAACTGGTCTCACTGTAAAATATTAAACATCCGATTTTTGGCAATGTTTACAAAAACTTGCGCATACAGCTCTTTTTCTGTTATCACTATTTTTGTCTTGCATAATCAATGGCCTTAAACCCAACCATAAATATGAGGAAAAATACCTTAGAAACTTAACATATCTAGTGAATGATGGTTGAAATTTCGTGGCTTAAAACCTCACTGAATAGGCTACACAAATTCATGAACTTCAGCCACATCTACACTTCATGCATTATTGCATGCAACTTTTCTTAAATTGTTTGGAATCATTACCCTCATTTCTCGTATGAATACATTTTTAACATTTTTCCTTTTGAAAGCCCTTGCACGCATGAGATAATCTGGAAAATTTCAAGAGCTTTTGTTATTCCTTTGATTTATTTGAATTATTGCTAAAACCAATGACATAAATCATATAAAATACTTCCAAAGGTCAATAAATCCCAACTAAATTCATGGATGATTCTTATGGTGAATAATGACCCCTCACCAAATTTCAGCAATTTATGTTACGGTTTAATACGATTTCTAATTTTCTTTTGTTTAGGACATGATAAATTACAAAACCACTTTAGAGGATTCGAAAATTGTATCTAACAATTTTCGCATACCTTACCTGTGATGGGTGACTCCAAAAAATAATTTCAAGATTTTTCATCATGTCTTACTATTTTTCCCAATTTTTGGTAATTATAATGGTCTAAAAATGGAAAAAATAGTTCTGATTATCCAAAATTCATTAAAGTTTACCAGGATATCATATTATACAGTAGGAGGTTACATAAAAATGTTGAGGATTTTTCTCTACTATAAACTATTTTTCTCTTATTTTCTAAAGTTAATTGCATTAAAATGCACTTAAATACACATAAATACCCAAAACCAGTTTATACATTATGAAAACCACTTTTGATATTTTTTTCCAGGATATTTATACTGTAAATGATGTTACGAAAATTTATGGTGATTTATTTTAACTGTTTAATATTATTTCTTTAATTAATGACTATTTAAAGGAATAAAACAAGGAAAAATAGAAATACCCACTGAAAAATATCTTTTATATTTTTCCTAGTCTAGCTATGTATAATAACAGTTGAATAAAAAGTTTGGGTAATTTTGGAAACTGTTTTCTATTTATTTCAATGTTTATTGGAATAAATGCTCAAAAATTATAAAATATAATTAAACAGCTTGGAATTCCATTTTTATATTTTTCCCAGCTTAGTATTGACTAATAACAGTTAAATAAAAAGTTTGAGAATTTTTACCCCTCGAATGCTTTTTTTCGTGAATTTATGTTGTTATAGAGACTTAAAATTTGGAAAATTAACCTTCCAAGGTTGTAATTAATCGCAGAACTTGTAAAATTTCAATACTTCAGAAAAAGTATAACCAATTGATATAAACTCCAATACTAAAACATAAATTCACATTTCCTTATATCTAGAGTTTAGTATATTAGCATTAGATTTCGACATGGAAACTCACTAGTGTGTGTTTGATGTCGTAGGTTCTCGGTAGTAAGATGTTGGTGCATCCCGAAGTACCGCTTGTGCCTACACGAAACATCGTGAGTATTCACGCACTCCCCTATTTTCGGTTTTTATGTTTTGGGGTGGAAAAGCATGTCCAGAAAAACTATTGTTTGCATGATGTATTTAAATTGTTTGTTATCAAACTTGATTGCTATTGTATTGCTATGTATCTTTATGTATTTTATGCAACAAGGAACATGAGAACTTATCATACTAAGGCCCTTCCCTTATCTGTAACCATTAACTCTTTGAGCCAATGGTCATTATGGATAGCGCTATTAGGAATTGACAACTCCTCACTCGCTCGAATCGCTGGAGTGCATGATACCATATTCATCTATGGAACGATAAGCATAGATCTCGATATGGCTTCAGTCATAGGTTTGGTTGAGAGTCATTGTTTGCTCATACACATACAAACTCGTTTCTCGTTATAGCAATAAACTTGTATTCATTAATAGCAATCAACTTGTTTATCATTGAAGCAATGTACTTGTATTTACGAAAAGCCTTATTGTACGCTCGATTTTATAAACTTGTGAACTCACCAACTATTTTCATAGTTGACACTCGTTTTACATGCTTTTTTAGGAAATAATTAGTAAGTGGATGTAGAGATTCATCATCATAGAGCATGTTGCATCGTGTTGAAGCTATTATGAAGTTATATTTTGAACAATGTTATTATGAAAAACTTGTATTTTGTTTCTTTTGAAGCTATGGGTTGTAAACTTTAAATACTGCTATGGTGATGTATCTTTACTTTTGCAATGAAACCGTTATCGCTGTCATACCTTGCGTTTTCGCTTTAGCGGGGTGTGAGAACTTTGAACAGGACTTTGATCAAAGTCGACTAAGTTGATGCCGGGAGGACAGTTTAGTCTAAGTGTTGTAATTGGTATTGGTTTCTCAAGGAGCTAGAGGAGCAGCATTTCAGACGGTTGTCGGTTAGCAGCCGGAGGGTTATCTGCAAAGTTCAGCAGTTCAGGTGAGTCACCTTCCAGTAGCGGTGGGTCTACGGCCACAATGCCGACCCACCAGTAGGAGTTGTATATTAGATGATTGTCTTTGTAATGTCATCTAGGTTTGCTACCACCTGATATGTTATATGTTGGCATGATATTGTCACACCCCCAAACCAAGGATGGTGGAAACGTCCGGGGGTGGAGGACTTCATGTAGAGTATCACAACAATGAGTATAATAGTGCTCAAAGTAAATACAACCAACACAAATATAATTGAAAACATTACATCAAATCACATGTTTACATGATTCACATCAATTACATTATGATACAAAATGAACTGTTTGACGATTTATCGTCCCATCCTCAAAACGTTGTTGATTTCCTGTTTTCATTGAATTCCTGAGAATACAAGTAGTTTTGAAAAGTGTCAACACAAAGGTTGGTGAGTTCATAAGAGATTTCGTTAGAAAAGTAAACCATTTTCCTTGTAAAAGCGTTAGAATATGTATCCAGAAAATCCGATATTTTCTTTAAAATCTGTGTAATGTAGTCTTATGACCGAAGACCAAAATGTATAAGTAACCTTTCTTACTAATAGAAAATGTTATGTGTTTAAACGGACATGGACGCATTTGAATTAAATGAAATTTCTGTATGTTTTCATGTTTGTTAATACTTTATGTATATGTAGTCCTAAATCTGAGGACCGAGAAAGAACAAGTATTGACTATACTTAAAGGTATAAATGTGGTTTCAAATGATGTGTAGTCATAACTACCAAAACCAAAAGTGTACAGTACTATCTGTACTCATTGAGATAAAAAGTGATTTTAAATCGACATAAAACTCATTTAGGTTTTATAAATAAAATCCCGTAAACTTTATGGATTGTTATATCCCTATGTGAATCGTTATAATCATACTATGACTATGTGAACCTGCCACAACGTTTCTCAGGCATCGCGAAAACTAAAATGACATTTGTCACCCGTAGACCTGCAGGTATGTCACACCCCAAAACCAAGAACGGCGGAAACGTTCTGGGGCGGAGGACGTCATGTAAAGTATCACAACACAGTAAATGTAAATAAGCAAACAACATCATCCATTGCATTAAATATATAATTTTAATACAAGCGTGTTCTGTACAGTATAGACACCAAAAATAATGTATATCAAAATAATAAGATGAGTCTTGAATACGCTCCATCTTCTCAAAAGTTGGCCTCGTTACCTGTCTACTGATGACCTGAGAATACAAGTTATTTTGAAAGAGTTTATCAGCATTAAGCTGGTGAGTTCATAAGTATTTTAGTGTCGGTATTTGTCATCCAAAAATGTTTGAACATGTATCAAGTATAAGTTTGTAAAATGTATGTAAAGGTTTGTAATTGTTTGTAAAAGTTTGAATCTCTCAGAAAAACCTATATTTTCTATTAAAGTAACCTTCTACCAAGGCTTAACTGTTTTGTATGCTCGTTTGATGTAAAAGTGTGTAATTTCCCAAGTGTAACTATCATTTAACAAAATATAGTCTGTACATTAACGTTTAAGTGAGGTTATCACTAAAATATGTAATGGGTAAATCATTGTAGTACTGTAGTTTTGTATTATAAGAACTACTGCTGTACTAACTACCTTAAACCGGATTTATATTAAGGTATAATGTGATAAATTGCACCATGCTATCGACTGGTAACAACGACATAATGAATGGTCATAATAACGGAATGATGTTTGGCACCCGCAGACCTGCATGTCCGGCTATAGCTAGCAGCAAGGTGTAGGATAGTCAATCCAGTATAGATCTATACGCAAACTCATGCTCTCCCTCCAAGAGAATTCTGGCTACAACTCGAGCCATGACATTTAAGCCATGCTCCGATTTAAATCACAATAATTAACGTATTCATGTATATGAAATGTTTCTCGTTCTAGTATAGTTGTATATGTATTGTTTCTAGCATAGTTGTATATGTATTGTTTCTAGTATAGTTGTATATGTATTGTTTCTAGTCTAGCTGTATATGTATCGTTTCTAGTATAGTTGTATATGTATCGCTTCTAGTATAGTTGTATATGTATTGTTTCTAGTATAGTTGTATATGTATTGTATTACCCCGATGGTAACTAGCTATTGATGTACTAATAAATATGAATATGGAAGTACTTTTATGTCTATACATGTATATATGATATATAACTAATATGGAAACGACCCTCGGATGGTCACCCGAAACCCACCAGACCACATCTCAGTGCGCGAAAAGGAAATAGGGCGGATGGCCTTCCTAAGCCCTTTAAACATTACTTATATATCTATACATATATGGGCATGCAATTTATAAGAAGTAAAACAAAGTTTAATAAAAGCATTTGATAAGTAAAAAGAGTTTGTAAAACATTTTGAAGTGAAACAGTTTGATAAACAGTTTGAACAGTGATAAAATCATTGGTTTTCTAGTTATTAATCACATGTGATTAATGCAATCACATGTGATTGATGCAATAACTATAAGTATTTAACTTGTATCCCCCCCCCCCATAAAGTATTTAAAACATTTAAAAGCATTTCAAAGGTTGATTAAAGGGGTATGAACTCACTTATGGTGAGTAGATTGGATTGATGTATCGGGTACCGTGCTAAGTGGCAAACAGAGACTTGTTCACATGTTCGAGCCTAGTTATCATATAATGAGCATATATATAATGTAACGACCCAATTTTTCACGTCCGAAAATTTCATTTTAAAATATTACTTTTGAAAACATTAATAAATAAAAACATTGTTTGATCACACCATAACACATCGCAACCATGTTTTTTTTAAAAAGTCAACCCATACATCCCATCAAAATATCAGAGTACAATCCCAGTGAATCTCGTAAATGCAGAAACCAGAGTGTGTGCATGACGTGCCGCTACCGCGCCGGCTCCTTCCCCTTCGGTGAAGAGGTACCTGAAAACAAAACTATAAACGTAAGCACAAAGCTTAGTGAGTTCCCCCAACGTACCACATACCATACAAACACATAACATACGTACTGCCAGGCTATTCTGGGGTGCCTGACTACCCGGTACGGCCATTTTGGGGTGCCGACCTACCCATATGGCCATTCTGGGGTGCCGTCCTACCCGTGTCAAGCCATTCTGGGGTGCTGACTACCCATCGGTCCTAACAACCGATCCTCGGGGACTGGTCCCCTCCCGCTACCTCTATCGCATAACATAACAGGCCAACATACAAACATATCATCACATACTGTCAGACGTTTCTAGGGTGTCTGACTACCCTGCGGTCCTAGCAACCGAACTCTACTACTATCGCATATAACGTATCATGATAGCATATAACATATCAGGTAATAGCAAACCTAGATGATATCACAAAGACAATCATCTATCATACGTCTCCTACTGGTGGGCCGGCATTGTGGCCTTAGACCTACCACTACTGGAAGGTAACTCACCTCAAAGTAGCTGCTGAACTGATCGGGAACTAACTGACTGCTGCTGCTCCGGAAGTCCTCCGGCTGCAATTCCCACAACATACTCAATCAAACATTGCTAACTGTCCTTTGGGTAAAATGACCATTTTACCCCTGGTCTAGCTCTAAGTCAATGACAGAGTCAACTTTCAGTTGACCCGACTCGCCGACTGGATCTCAACTCGCCGAGTCCCTGTCCAGATTATTGTCCTGGGCCCCTGATTCTACTCGTCGAGTTGGGCTATGACTCGACGAGTTCATATTCTAAACTGACGTTCAACCTCTTCATCCTACTCGCCGAGTTGTATGAACAACTCGTCGAGTTCATCTTCATCCGAAGAACACTTATGCTAAGACTCGCCGAGTTGTATGAACAACTCGCCGAGTCTGTTCTTGATCTATGAAGATTGCCTTGGACTCGCCGAGTCAGGGCATTGACTCGCCGAGTCCTAACATGGGTGAGTTCGGCTCCCAACTCACCGAGTCACCCCCTGTGACTCACGGCTCAACTTGACACATCATGAAGGGACCAATTCGGTGACTCGCGACCAGACTCGTCGAGTCACATATACGACTCGCCGAGTCGCAGCCATGCATCCATCAAATACACCGATTTGCTCAATTCCAATCCATGCCATTCACAGATCTGGGCTTCTAGGACACAAATCACACGTAAATTTTCCAACTTTACGTGTAGATCTTCACCAATATGGATTTTAAGGCTCAAAGTGCACCAAAAGAGGTAGATCTAGGACTTTCATGCAATATGACCCCATAAAGGCATTAGATCCAAGCTCCAGGGACTAAATCATGCCTAGATCTAAAGGCTAACAACTTATTACAACCCACAAAGCACAAACAAGCTTGGGGAAGAGTCCAAGAAGGACTCCTATGAAGCTAAAAGAGATTACAAGCTTGAAAACAGAGGGGAAACGAGCTATACCTCAAGGAAAACGTTGAGATGACACAAAGATGCCTGGTCTCCTTCTCCTCTTCTTGATCTACTCTTCTTTCTCCTCAAAACCTTCAAGAACACTCCAAAAACACTTCAATCTCTCAAGAAAATAAGGGAAAAACGATGTTGGGAGTTCTGGGGGTGAATGGGGACGAGTTTGGGGCGGAATGAGGGTTTAAATAGGGTGCAAACCCTTGAAACTTAGGGTTTCATCCAGCAGCGGTGACTCGCCGAGTCCGGGATATGGACTCGCCGAGTCGCCAACTTAAACGTGTCCTGGGTCTCGTCCCTACTCGGCGAGTCGGACCTTATGACTCGCCGAGTCCAAGGCTAAAATAGGGAAATGCTCAAATAAAATTCACATACCGGAAGCCAGGTGCTAATGGTTGCATCTAAGTTATAACTAATGGTTGCATCTAAGTTATAACTAATGGTTGCATCTAAGTTATAACTAATTAGCCAAATTATAACTTAACAAAGTAAGTTGAGACACTTAGGAACATGTAAACACTTTATATAAGTGTTATAGGACCTAATGGTTGCATCTAAGTTGATACGGGATAAGGCAAAAGGGGTTTAATGCACCAATGACCTTGTATATGAGTTCACCACCCAACAAACCCCACCCTTTGGAGTTTACGGACAAAGGACCATATCCCCTAGAGTTTACGGTCGTAAACTCCTATGGGGTGTTGGTTTTAATTCATTTGAGGCCCTTGCACATGTAGGATAACTTCCATGTTTTTATCTAAGGCTAAAGGGGACATTAGGCACACATTTGTGCTTTTACTTGGAGTTTACGGCCCAAGAGGTGTTCCTTGGCCGTAAACTCCCTTTAAGGGGTGATTTTGATGTCTTTTGTTCCCCATTCAAGTCCCAAGTATACAAGGTTAATTGTCTTAAGGCTTTCAGGGTGTTTAGGGCATACTTTTCCCTTGAAAAAGGGGTTTACGGCACAAGATCCTTCCTTGGCCGTAAACTCCTAAAACCCTATGATTTTGAAGTGTTTTGGTGTCCAAATTAACTACAAGTATTAGAGGGTAAAGTCCTTAAGCTTTAGGGGGTGATTTAGGGCACTTATAACCCTTAAAAAGGGGTTTACGGCCCAAGAGAGTTCCTTGGCCGTAAACTCCTATAACTAGGGTTTCTTTGTTGATTTCTAGTCTCAAATGTTTATACATTAAGCCCTAAACAAGTTGTCTACCAAGGAATCGGGACTAGGAAGCCTTTAGGCTTCGTTTTGGAGTTTACACCCCAAGAACGTTCTTGGGCCGTAAGCTCCCGGATCTTGTATTTTAGACATGTAAACAATGTTATGAAGCATATAACAAGCATTAAAACACATTTAGGATAGTAGACTCACAATCCGGGATGAAAACCCAAAGATCCGTCAGAGAGAAATGGCTTTTCTCTTGTTGGAATTGTGAATAATGAATTAATTAAATTTATAAATCTATTTATAGTCTTGAAATATTTTGACAGAAAATATTTTTATTCCGGAAGTTGGACTATAACATTATGAAACTTGAAATGTTCAAGTTTCACAAATACAGGAGCATCCACTCTCCTGATATATCCAGAAACGTAAACCCTAATGTACACAAACTTGTTCGTACAAGTCTGAAAATCACTGAAACTGGACTAGCTTCTATTGAATAGATATTGTTCGTACAAATGGAAATTTCGGGTTGTCACAAGGTCCCACTGTAGCTAGAAGCAAGGTGTGGGGTGTCAAACCCAATATAGATCTATATACAAGTATCACGTTTTCCCTCAAGGAGCATCTGATTATAACTACCAGGAATTATATCCCGCACTCGGACGTACGGGGAGAGAATGTCTCACAATATAGGTTAACAAGTTTACGTGAAATGTGTGTGAATATAAATCTTTTCTATATGAATGTACCCTTTTTGTACGAGTGTGTTGTGTGATGTATCATAAACTATACCTATTATAGTTTATCTAAAACGTTTGTAATATGTATGAACTCTTTTATGCAAATGTATTAGTGTTATGAATTTATTAAACTATACTTTTTATAGTTAGTATACTTGTTCTAAAATGAGTGTATAATATTTATTACGAATGACTTAGTTTCAGTTCATGATGATAAACTAACAAAGAAACACATTCAATAATTAGAACTTATGATTATACACTTTGCTCAACATGATACAAAGTGTTATGATATTTATATGTTGTTGGCTAACTTTTGCCATTCTGCACTGTTTTGGAAAAATCATATAAAAATCATACGAAGTCAAAAACTAGATCCGTAAATTCTAAGAGTTCACAAAATGTGTCTTGTTTACTCATAATTTTTATCACGATTTTTAATGACCTCCAACTTGGGTGAAAAAGTCCATAATCACAGACTGGTCTGGATTGTTGTTTGAAATGACAGGCAGTTTTGTAAAAATCACCATAAATTGTAGAAAATCGTATGGAGATGTGCAAGTAGTAATTTTAAAGCTAAAAACTTGAACTATTTGCACCTTGTACAGTTTTGAAAACAAAATGTTTAAGATGCCCAAAACAGTTCGTGAATGGAGTTGAACTTTTCTGATGAAGGCTGTTAGAAAATTTCAGTTATGTTCTTGGTGTTTTAACTTGTATTCCCCCCCCCCCCCCCCCCCTGAAAACTTGAGAAAACATGAAAATGTAGGGGTATGAACTCACCTTAAGTGATTTCAGTAGATGATTGTTGAGGAATGGAAGTGTTTAACTCAAGAACACTTGGAGATGCCTTGAAGATTTTCGAGAATCTAACATCATAGTTATGGAGTTTGTGTAAGCAATCAATGATTTGAGAAGAATGAAGTGAAATAATCATAAGGAGGATGAATTTTACTTACTAAGAGTGGAAGAACACTTGAAAATCAGCCTTGAATCTCGAAATTTGTGTAGAAAAAGTTTGAGAGAAAAGTGGTGTTTGATACTTAGTGAAATGAGAGCAAATGAGAGAAAATGAGGAGAGAGGATGTTTGTTCCAGCTCTAAAAACGTGGGAATGAGTGTAATTTGAGTGTAAGGGACATTGAAGTGACCTAGGTAAGGTGGGGAGGTATGGCTGGTCATAGAGTGGGTGTGGGGTGGTTGCTTGTGACATAAGTTAAGGCAAAGTCAACACTCCACCTTAAATAAACCCCCCATTAGATCTTTATTATTTAGATAATGATTTTCATCAAAATATGTTTAAATTATGAATATTTAGGGTTTATTATGTTAAAATATAATTTCTGGAGAAAATCCCGCTTTAAAATCACGAAAAACGGGCTTAAAATGTTAAAAATATTAAAAAGGGGCTAAAAGTAACAAATTTCCGAAATCTGGCCGAGGTTCGGCCTTCTGATGCTGAAACCGAGAGGAGAGAGGGCAGAAATCGAGAGGGGAGAAGAGAGAGGGCAGGAACTGAGAGGGGAGAAGAGAGAGGGCAGGAACCGAGAGGGGAGAAGAGAACAGAGAGGCGCGAAGAGACATAGTGGAGAGAAGGAGCAGAGACCGAGAGGAGGGAAGAGAGAGCAGAGAGGCGGAAGGCGAACAGAAGCAGAGAAGCGACAGAGAGTGCGAGAAGAGAAGCAAAGAGCCGAGAGGAGGGAAGGAGAACAGAGAGGCGAGTAGAGAGACAGAGACCAAGAGGCGAGGAGCAGAGACCAAGAGGCGAGGAGCAGAGACCGAGAGGCGAGGAGCAGAGACCGAGAGGCTTCTCTCCTTACTTTCGATCCGAGAGGCTTCTCTTCCTAAGAAGGGTTTCGGTCATAAGAAGGGTTTCGGTTCCTAAAGCCTATTTTACTCGTTTTCACTCCGTTTTAAGCCGTTTTTTACCCGGTTAAGGGTCGGAATGACCCGAATGATTCCAAAAAGTTACGGGAACTTTTGAGAGAGATTTCACATACTTGGAGAGATTTGGGAGAGATTTGACATTCTTGGAGAGATTCCTCATACAAAGAGATATTTGAGAGAGATTTCACATACTTGGAGAGATTTGGGAGAGATTTGACATTCTTGGAGAGATTTCTCATACAAAGAGATATTTGAGAGAGATTTCACATACTTGGAGAGATTTGGGAGAGATTTGACATTCTTGGAGAGATTCCTCATACAAAGAGATAATTGAGAGAGATTTCACATACTTGGAGAGATTTGGGAGAGATTTGAAATTCTTGGAGAGATTTCTCATACAAAGAGATATTTGAGAGACATTTCACATACTTGGAGAGATTTAGGAGAGATTTGACATTCTTGGAGAGATTTCTCATACAAAGAGATATTTGAGAGAGGTTTCACATACTTGGAGAGATTTCTCATACAAAGAGATATTTGAGAGAGGTTTCACATACTTGGAGAGCTTTGGGAGAGATTCTTGATAAGAAGAGATAGAGTGAAAAATGATTGAGAGAGGTTTCATATGTGGCGTTTGTGAGTGTCCGACTTCGCAATGCAAGGTTCGTAAACCCTGTTAAGCCTTGTTTAAGGGTCTTACACTCTCCCGATGAGTATGCATCATTGTTTTATCGGTTTGGGCTCGCCACGTACCACAATTTAAGGTTAGGGATATCTAGATGTTCGCACTTTTTGCTTTATGATCTCTCATTAGAATAGAGAGTTGTGTAGAAGTTTCATAATGTAAATTCTAGTACCCAAGGGCAAATTGAGTCAAACGGTTTGACTTGTTGACTTTAGTTGACTTTGACTTGACCGAAATTTGACAGTTGTCACAGATATGTTATATGTGATAGTAATAGAGTTCGACTGTTAGGATCGAAGGGTAGGTCAGACACCCCAAATATGTCTGATAGTATGTGATGATATGTTTATATGCTGGCATGATATGTTATATGTGATAGTGGTAGTAGGAGGGGAATAGTCCCCAAGTTCGGTTGTTAGGACCAACGGGTAGGTCAGCACCCCAAAATGGCTTGACACGAGTAGGATTCCACCCCATAATGGCCGCAAGGGTAGGTCGGCACTCCAGAATGGCCGTACGAGTAGGTCGACACCCCATAATGGCCGTATCGGGTAGGTCGGGCACCCCAAAATTGCCCGACGGTATGTATGCTATGTGATTGTATGGTACGTGGTACGATGGAGGAACTCACTAAGCTTCTTGCTTACAGTTTTTAGTTTTGTTTCAGGTACCTCTTCAGCGAAGGGGAAGGAGCCGGCGCGGTAGCTGCAGATCAGACACACACCTCAGATTCCGCATTATGAGTTTTCCTTGGGATTGTACTCTGATATTATCACTATTTTATGAATTGGATTTTCAAACATTATATACAGTTTTATGAGACGTTAAGATTTGACAATGTTTTCCTACGAATGTTTTAATTAAAGTAATTTAAAAAAATGAAAATTTTGGATGTGAAAAGTGGGTCCTTAGATATATGTTTGTTTATAATCGTCTAGTTTATAATAAATGCATTTGTATTCGAACACATTAATATATGAGACGTATACAAACACGTATTATATAAACAATTATTCAAGCATGGTTTTATAAAAGAACTGTATACAAACACAATTTTATAATATATATATATATGCACACCTATTTGTGTCTGCGCGCGCGCATGCACAAACACACACATACACATTCAAAACATATATATATATATATATATATATATATATATATATATATATATATATATATATATATATATATAGACACACACATGTTTACCCTGAAAATAGGTGTTTCTTTCTCATGTTTTTTTTTGTTTTATAAATATGTGTTTGTATACATATATATATATATATATATATATATATATATATATATATATTTATAATTAAATACGTGTTTCTATACATTTTTTTTTATAAAATACGTTTTTGTATCCATTTTGTTAGATAAGTTTATTTGTATATATTTATGTACTTAATAAATACATATTTTTATAAATAAATATTTCGTATCCAAAAAAGCTTAAAAATAAAATTATATAGAAAATATAGGAATATTTAGGTGGAACTATGTTTCTCTTTTTGTATAAATATGATTTTATTAAGAAAAACATATTCGAAACATAATTTGAGAAAAAAAGTGGTAATAAAACTAAATTTATGATGAATTCATAACAAAACTTTAAAATTTGGGACAAAATGGTAAATTTGGACTAAATTTGTAACAAAAATTTAAAATCTAGGTCAAAAGCGTAAATTTTGGACAAAATTTAAAATAAAATTTGAAAATTTGGCCAAAAATATAATTTTTGAAAGTTAGATGATCTGTTTACCAAATAAATGGTTAAATTTAATACGATTATCGGTTTTGAGGGCTTAATTAAATAAAAAAAGATATACTAACTAAATCGATTATTAGGCCAATATGTAAGAACTTTATTTTAATTTTCACATACACACACACACACACACACGTATATATATATATATATATATATATATATATATATATATATATATATATATATATATATATATATATAGCGGGTTAAGTTCATATGAGACGGCCTAATTTTGTGAGATTATAAGATTATTTTTTCTAATGAAATATTCTAATATTCTACTGTTCATAAAATTAAATATGTGTATTATTGTAATACTCTAAAAAAATAATTTTAACATATTTTACATTGAAATATTTTAAAACCTATAATGCTAGAATATATTGCATATTCTTTTTTACGAACAATGGAATATTGGAATATTAGAATATTTTACTAAAAGAAATTGGTTTTAGGGTCTCACACAATTATGTAAGTCTCAAATGAACTCTTACATCTCTCTCTCTCCCTCTCTCTCTCTCTCTCTCTATATATATATATATATATATATATATATATATATATATATATATATATATATATATATATAGACACACACACACACACACAGACTTTGTCAAGTCGGTTTGAGAAGAAAAAAAATCAGCTCTTATATATTTTTAGGTGGCGATCGTGTGTGTGTGTGTGTATATATATATATATTAGGTACGTCTAGAGAAGGGTGACTTGGGTATTTTTTTTCATGAGATTTTAATATTTGAGGAAATCAAAGTACATTGGTATGATCAGTATGAAAATTCAAGTACATTGTTATTATCAATAATCAATCAAGTGCGTTGTTATTATTAGCAAAGATATATAAGTTGAATGATATTATCGACATGTAGTAAAATTGGATTGCTATGAAGGAAATGAAAGTACATTAATTCAGACCTATATATAGCTAATTTAACGAATGGATTCACAAAGATTCAACATGAACAATTCTAGCCTGAAATCAACTTAAAAGGGGGATTGGTGTCTTGTTATTGTATGTATCCAATCATCCTACATCACCACCCACACAAGACCTTTAAATGTTAAACAAGTTAGACATCCAAGTCATCATGAGAATGGAATTTTGAACTCACATTTCAAGTATGTATGTGTGAGTAGGAAGACCAAAGGTTGTTCCAAAATACAATTTCAAGAACTGAATTCCATTGTTTTTCTGTACATAATAATCTCACAAGTTTCATGACATACAAATACAACCCCTGCAGTTTATAGTCTTCAAACTCCAAATGTTCGACATAAACCAATAATAAATAGTTCATCAATAGAAACAGTCAAAATAGTAAAGAAATGGAATAAACAAAATAAACTATACTCAATTCCAATGTATGAAAAGTAACATGAAGCAATGATTCAACATTGTCTGAGTTCTATAAGTTGAACATGGAGCATAGCCAATAATCTTTTGATCTCATGTCCTTGTTTATAAAGGACATCAAATGGTTACATTAATTTTATACCCATTCAAAATTTTGTGAGAGATTCATGAGATTTTCTATTGTTGCTCTAGAGATCAACTAAAAAAAATTATTGAAGCTGGGGATATAACTAATGTAACCATTTGACCATTTACATTTTGTTCACAAACACTATAGCATCTACCACTACAAGAAAAATCATAAATAGCTACGGAAAGTTATTATGGAATAAAAATCCATTGCTATTTTACCACGAAATATGCTACAAAACGACTTGTCGTAGCTATTTTGCTACATAAATGGTTACACAATTGCAATATGTAGCTAAATCTTAAGTAGGTACGTAAAATTGTTACATAATCTAAATTTATAGTTATTTTACTACGGAATATGTTACAAAATGGTTGGTTGTAACTAATTTGCTACGGAAATGGCTATGAAATTGGATTCTGTAGCTAAATCTTGAATAGTTGCTACGGAATTAAAATCCGTAACTAGTTTACTACAAATGATGCTACAATTTTTTTGGTTGTAGCTAGTTCTTTATGAAACTTGTTACAAAAACAATGTATGTAGCTACTTGGCTACATAATTGGTTACGACATAAAAATACGTAGCTAGTTAGCTATGAAATTGGGATCCGTAGCTATTTTTTGTTAGGAAAATTTGCTACAAAATAAAATTTTGTAGCTAATCTATTATGGAACTTGTTACAAAAAGGTGAATTTGCAAAATATCTATGAAATCAAAATCCATAGGTATTTGGCTACGGAAAATTCCATAGTCAAGTAGTTACGAAATATGTTTCCGTAGCAAAATATATAAGATTATTGAAAAAAATATATTAAAAATACTCAATTATCTTTGAAAACTCAACAACAAAAATAAAATATTATGTTTAATTGTTTTGAAAACTTAATTATAGTATAATTTCTACATTATAAATATTCTGTAATTTTTAGATTTTGATGACATACATTTGATAATTTTGCGTATAATAATATTATCCCCATATTTTTTAGGTTTTGAAAATTATTATCCCTAAATCAAAATCTATTTACCCTTAGTCTTGTACCGGCTTTTTCCAAAAAGAATTAATTTGTTTAATTTTTGTTTTTTAGTAAAAAAAGAAAAGAGAGAATCCTTTGATGAACTTGAGCCATGACGCTTGTTTCAATGTTTTATTAAGGGTAAATTAGTATATCCACACAAATCTTGTGACAACCCGAAATATTCATTCGTACAAACCCAACAGTCAAGCACTCCAATTAAAAGTTAAATATTTTTCTGCTAATTTTTAGCCGGTTTAACATCCGTTTGATTATTTTTAATAATTATTCTTAAAACGAACGGATGAAAGGAAGTAATTTCTAGGATATCGGGGTAACAATGGCACAATCAACACCTTGGTTAGGTGTTCACGGCTAAACAATGTGGGCTTCGGCCGTGAACTCCCTTAAGGCCGCAAACTCGTGCCTTAGGCATGAGTTTACTCTACATTCTTTCATTTCCCAACTTGCAAACTCAAGAACTCTTACCATTCTCTCTCAAGTATCATCCCACTCTTCTCCCGATCTTTCAAAAACATAAGTGTTTCTTAACTTGATTTGTTGTTATAACCTAACATCTAGTTGTTATACATCATTTCATCTATTGATTCTTGATTTCCACTTAGATCTTCAAGTGTTCTTCAAAACACCAAGAACACACACTAGTGTTCTTGGACCTTAAACACGCAATCAAGCTTCTATCTTGTAAGTACACTTGTCCTTGCTTGTTGTGTGCTTGAATGATCTTGTTTACACTTATAAAAGACCAAGAAATCATAAGATCAAAGGTGTTTACAGCCAAGGGATGTTCTTGGGCCGTAAACCCTTATAAGTGGGGAAAAATGCACCCTAGTCCCTTCCTAAGCCTTGGACACTAGTCTAGATCACTTCCTTGAAGTGTTTATGACCTTGAACATCAAAGAAACCAAGTCCCCATAGATTTTAAAGCTGTAAAATCATAAGGAAATATTCCTTAGGCCGTAAACTCTATAATGTGGTGATATTGTGCCCCTAATGCTTCCTAAGGCTTGGACTTGAACATTGGATGCTCAATCTTGACTTATAAGAACTCAAAACACCAAATGACACTTAGTACCATGAGTTTACGGCCATAAACTCATGGGGGAATTGACCTTAGGCCATAAACTCCATAAGGACTGGTCCTTCGGCCATAAACACCAATGCCATGCCATGCAACCTTTAGATGTAACCCTTTGGTACCTATAGCACTTGAATCAAAGTGTTTCCATGTCCTAGGGTGTCTTAACTTGGTTAATTAGTTGTTAAATGACTAATTGGATACATATATGTTTTATTATATGTTAACTAGGATCATTCCGTACAATCCACTCACTACATGTGAGTTATTACCCCTTAATCAACCTTTTAAATGATTTTAAATGCTTTTATAGGGGGGGATACAAGTTGAATACCATAGTTATTATATCAATCACATGTGATTAATAACTATCAAACATAAGGATTTACTATACTTTCAAACTGTTTTACTAAACAAATGACTTTAAACTGCTTATCAAACTATTTTACATGTTAAACTTCTTATCAAACTCACTTTTATGTACCAAACCTCTTCTATTATAGCTTTTAAACTTATATATTGTTAAAACCATGTCTATTACTTATATAGTTATATAAGTAAGGATTAAAGGACTTAGGACTGCCAACTCACTTTATTTCCTATTCCTTGTTTGGTTGTGGACTTAGAGTATCCTGTTGTTTGTCCGAGTGTCGTTGGATCCTTAGCTATACATTATGTATATATGTATAGATATAAAGACTTTTATCTCAGTTCAATACATTCAGTCGTACAAACGATTCTACTAGTAACTATAATAGGTATAGTTAGAGATTACTACTACTAAGTTCAATGAAACATACAAAGAGTCAATTCATTCATGAGTCAACACTTACTATTATGAGAAACTATACAACGATACTATTATGAGAAACTATACAATGATACTATGATGAGAAACAATACATTCATTCCACAAGTACATACGTTACATATACAAGTATACTATAACATAAATGTGATCTACTCTATCGGAGCATGTCTTCATTACCATGGCCTGACTTGTAACCAGAATCTCCTGGAGGGAGGGCGTGAGTTTGTGTATAGATCTAAACTGGATTGACTATCTTACACCTTGCTGCTAGCTACAGTGGGACCTGCAGATCTTCAGGTGCTAAATGTCATTTCTTTCGACGGCTTACATTGGCGTGTTCATAGTCGATAGTATAGTACAATTAATCACATAATATCTTAATATAAATCCGGTTTAAGGTAGTTAGTACAACAATAGTTATTATAATACAACACTACAATACTACATTAATTTACCCTTTACATTTATTTGGTGATCACTTCACTAAAACATTAATGTACAAACTATATTTTGATAATGATAGTTACACTTGGGAAAATTATACACTTTTACAAGAAACAAACATACATAACAGTTGTGCCTTGGTAGAAGGCTACTTTTAGTAGAAAATATAAGATTTTCTAGGAGTTACAAACTTTTACAAACACTTACAAACATTCACATATTTTTAATACAAACGTTTACAAACTCGTACTTCAAACACTGTTTCAAACATTTTGTTACAATCATAGACATTAAATACTTATGAACTCACCAGCTTTAATGCTGATAAACTCTTTCAAAATAACTTGTATTCTCAGGTCATCAGTAGAGAGGTACCGATGCCGGTTTTTGAGAAGATGAAGCGCATACAAGACTCATCTTTTATTTTGAGTCATATTTTGGTGTCTCATAAACTACAGAACACACTTGTATTAAAATTATATATTTAATGCAATGCATGATGTTGTTTACTTATTTACTATTATACTATGTTTTGATACTATACATGACATCTTCCGCCCCAGAACATTTCCGCCATTCTTGGTTTTGGGGTGTGACAGATTGGTATCAGATCATCATTTATAGTGAATCTAGTATGTCCACCCATAAAAGGTATACTAACTATAAACACAATGGGATTAAAATACTCTGACCAAGAGTTTATACTTTTAAATAATAAAATATTTAACTAAGTATACAAGCCTGCATTCATACTAAAATCAGTGTCACAATGACAAATACAAAAGTATTACGATTATTGAATATCACAAGTAAGCCTTTGGATGTATGGTCAGTCCTGGGTGTGGCAGAGCCTGATCAACTATGCTGGTCTGAGGAGTGATTAACATATGGCCAAGAATGGTTGGGATATGGCAACAAGTCTAAAAACTTACCAAAACTACTACAGTGAAAACACTAGAACAGAACATAAGTCTATAATACTATGGGAGTATTTGTGTTACTATAATTACTTAAATGAGAACCAAAAAGGTCTTCATAAAGTAGGTCAATAGTCGTTAAGTGGATACACTAAGGTTATATGAAATTTAGGTGTTATAGACTTAGAATCTGTGATCTTTGCTTTACTTCCTGTTCCTTGTTTGGTTATGGATTTGGAGTTAGGGTCACGTATTCGAAGGTCTATCCTGCTTTGATTTCATATAACTGGTATACACTATACAAGTATTTACATAACTGGTAAATGTCATCTTATAATTATCTTAAGTAGTACGCCTATGTTTATAAGGTTCTTCTACCCATTTTTCGCGTAGATATCATGGTTGGATTTCATCATCATGATGACCCGTACTTTCCACCCCATGACAATGTTGGATGGCTTGAAGAAGAGCCAGAAGATGAGCATCCAATCCCTTTGGATGATCACCATGTTGAAGTCTTCTCGGATGGATTTGACTCCGAGCCTGGAGTCAACATCCTACCCTAAGTAGGTCAAGCCCCAATTAAAAACCCCCGACCATCATTTCAGGGTCCCACACCCTTGTGGGCAACAAACTTGAATCGCTGGAGCGATGAACAGGGTCAACCCTTACCCTACAATGGGGACCGAAGCTTCTACAACATGATCGAGTCCTACCCATCATGGTACGCAGGATTGCTCGGAATGTCGAGCAAGGTCGGACAGCCATCGACCGAGTAGTGAAGATTGATGGCAACTCTGGTGTCAACACGGTCCGTATTCGCCATCTCGAAGTGGCGATGGAAAGAACCAGAAGGACCAATGAGACTATGCAAAAATAGCTAGCTGCCTCCCAAGCTGAAGTCATAGAACTTCGAGTTCGCCAGAGGGCTCATGAACAACACCTTCAAGAAGTGGTTCGTTAGATGGAAGACCTTAGGGTTCGCCCGAGGAATTTCCATCGCCGTTATCTAGCACATCTTTTCTTTTGACTAAAGAATAGCCTTTCTTATCTATGCTCTATGAAGCACTTGTATGTAAAATATTTCTATCTTTCAATACATTATCTAGTCTACTAAGCTATCAACCATTTTCCCTCATATGGTTTGACGTAAGCCCTACTGCTAGGTCGTTTTTCCCGAACTCATTTACATCAGTAATACCAGTATTATTGACAGTTATCTAATCAGATAGAAAAGTCTGTACTCTTGTGTTTCCCTACTCTCCTACTATATTACTATTTCAAAACATACACTCATTCAACTGTTGGATTATGGCGATTTAGTCCATGGAGCACTCTCACTATACTTACAATTGACTCTATATATTCCATTCATCTTTATAAACTTATAGTTGAAGGATGCCTCCTCGCAAATCAATAAGGAGTAATCCTCCACCTCCACCACCACCTCTTTTAGCAATCGATACGGCAGCTCTGAATGCTGCAGTAGCCGTGGCAATGGCAACTGCCATGGCTCAGTATCACTCCACTGGTGCCAGTGGAGGTGGAACGTTGGTTCATTCTACTCAAGGTGAAATCCTTGTGTGTTCAAGAGAGTGATCCTACAAGGAATTCACTAACTTCAAGCCAAAGTCCTTCAAAGGGACTGGCGGAGTCATTTCCCTCTTGCAATGGTTCGAAAAGATGGATTCAATCTTCGACATTTACTCCTACCCTGCCGCGAGCAAAGTTAAATTTGTTACGTGCTCCTTCGAAGAGAAATCCCTGACATGGTTGAATGGCCATGTCAAGTCACTATGTCACACCCCCGAACCAGACGAAGGAAGCGTCTGGGGGCTTTTGCGTGACTTCATCTTGAAATATCATTACAGTGAATATAATTGAAACATAACATCATCATCATCACACATGTAATATAACAACATTCATAAATTACATCGAGTATTGTATTAGAATATTACATGCCAAAATAGTAAGAGTATGATGAAACAAAATATAACACAGTATCCATTAGTTTGTTTCGTTCATCCTGCTTCAACGGTTTCCTGAGAATACAAGTTATTTTGAAAAACATCAACATATATAATGTTGATGAGTTCATAAGCGTGTTTGTGAAAATGATTTGTATAACTTTGAAACCACTAGAAAATCCGATATTTTCTGCAAACTGTTTAGTATGTTTGTGTCAGATCTTGTATTAATGCATGTGTGTTTTTGTTTATTTGACTTCAAGGGTAAAGAGAATGTAGAGAGAATGTAAAAAGCATGTAAAGAGAATGTTCCCAGACAACCCAATGTTGTCTGTAAAAGAGAAAGCGGCCATACCAACCCCCGAGGTTGAATACTAGTACATGAATGTTTCTGAGTAATCCAAGACAAAAGAGAAAGGTCTTCCGTAAACTTCATAACGTTAATTCCTCTAAGTGAACCGTCATAACCATACTAAATAATGACAATTTCACCTGTCTTGGCGTTGTTAGACACCGGTTTTGATTATTGATTATAAGGTTTTTTTCAGCCTTGACTGAGTTAGTCTAACTGTAGCGAACAGCTCAGGTGTGGGGTGTCATCCCCGTATAGATCTATACACAAATCCCCGCTCTCCCTCTAAGAGACTCTGGTTATAACTACGGGCTACGATCTTACACTTCATAGGTGCCAACCGACAAAATTCACTAGATCCTTAATCGAATTTACGTGAATAAAAAGTATAAACTCATTCCAGGCCCACTGAACCATGTAAGTGAACCACTAAGGCATCACTAAACATGTAAGTCATTTCAAGGCCCAATGTGAATAAGATTATATAACATGGGCCCGAAATATATATGAAAGGACAACTAAGGCCCATTTCATATGTAAGGTATTTGCAGGCCCAAACAACACACAAATAGTATCCAAGGTCTGTCGCACAAGTTAATGGTTCAATGAGGCCCAATAAACATATATATAGTATACAGGACCTATCACACATAAAAATGGGCCACTAAGGCCCAATAATCTAGAAAATGATCAAAATAATCCGTTTGTTAGTTATTGTTGGTTTTGGTTTAAGTATTCACTAAAATAGCAAAAGAAAGAAGAACACATATAAAACTCATTCCCAGACCCAATAAACATGTAAGTGGACCACTAAGGCCCACTATACGTGTCTATTATTTCCAGGCTCAAAGGAATATGAATGTCTATCGTAAGCCCAATATACATGTAAAAGTACACTAAGGACCACTAAACATGTATATTATTTCCAGGCCCAATAAGGATATGAATATCGTTTTTAACCCGTTCGCTATTGTTTTGTTTATTTTAGCTTGATTATTTACAAAGTTGATATAAAAAGCCCATTTTTTTTTGTAAAAATGACGTTCTTGGCCCAATAAGTCAAAAATTTACAATTAATGACCAATTTTTGTAAGAATAACACTTTAGTCTCCATTTTGTTCGAAACTTGTGTTGATGACTAGTTTGTGGTAAAAGTAACATTTTAAACCCATTTTTGTCAAAATATCATTTTTGGCTTATTTTTGTAGAAATACACATTTTTCTGGTTTTGGGCTTTTCTGACCTAGTTTTTGGAAAATTTGTAGAAAAATCATCGTAATTCGAATTTTGGATCCGTAAATTCTGGAATTTTGTCTACTTTGTTCACAATTTTTCACATAGTTTTAATCGCTTCTAACAAGTGTGAAATTGCTCACCTTCACAGGCTGATCCGAAATTATTTCAAATCTGATAGACAGTTTTGTAAAATTCGCCAAAAACTGTATAAAAATCGTATGAAAACATGAGAGTAGTCATTTTAAAGGTATAAATCTAAAATATATCCATGTAAAAAAGTTTTGAAAAATACTTCCATTAATAGGGTAAAAACAGTACGAGATTGGACCAAAACTTTTCTGTCAAGGGCTGTTTTATGAGTTTAATTTATAGATCTTAGAACACAACACTCATTTTTGCTATTTAAAGTCTATAAATCCCAGATCTACTAGTTTATATGTAATATATGTGATAAAACATACTTTTCTCAATGTTCTTATGAAGATCCAAGTGATAAACTTCAAGATCTTAACATATTTTTAGATTAATGAAGTAATCAACACATAATCACCAAATAATTCATGGAAAACACACATAGTCGTGCATATACACATAGATCTACACATAAGAATTGTATTCTCCCCCAAAAACCAAGTATAAATCTAAAATAGGGGGTATGAACTCACCTTGGGGTTTGGATTTCGGTTTTGATGAAGATAAGAAGAAGGTGGTGTAAGTTATGACTCTAGATAGCTTCTTGAAGTGATCTCGAATCTTGATGAGTTCTAGAGAGAATGGTCACGAATTTGAGGTGGTAAGAGGAGAGAATGAGTTTAAAGAGAAAGTATGTTACTTAGGGTTGTGAGATTTTACCACTTGTAAAGACTTGAAATGGATTTCTTGGTGTTCTTCCTTATGCTCACGGTTTTCTTGAGGAAAATGGGTGGAGAAGTTTAGTTGAGTTTGGAAGAAATTGTTGGATAAGGTGTCTAAGTCCATAACTTATTTGGTATATACTTGACCCGACCCGGCATGGTCCATTTGGGTTGCATCTCATCCAAACTATTTATGGATAATTTTATGAGAGTTATACACATATGTTTATTAATATATTATAAGTTATAATATATTAATATGAGATTATGTTATTTAATTAGTTTTAGTCTTAAATTAATTATGAATTAATTTAGAGATTAAAAGGAAGACTAATTAGATTATGGGCTATTGGTTTTATATGGTGTGGGCTAACACTCATTTGTTAATGGGCTAGGCTTGTATGGAAGTCCATGGATGATCCATGGAGCTTTTAACCCATGGATCCTTGGAAAGGAAAGGTCATGGGTTATTAGGGTTTCACCATAACCATGCACACTATATAAGCATGCTTATGGAGCATGAAATGGGGCCTAAGTGTAACTAGTGAACTAGTGTGTGTGAGCTTGTGTGTGGCCGAAATATACAAGTGTATACACTCTCTCAAAGTTTTCCAAGAGTTTGTGGTGTTTTGTGATTCCATTTGAGGCATTCACACTATTGGTGTTTGGCCCTCAAACTCCTCAAGAACCAAACTCATCAAAAAGGTATGTAATCTCTTCTAACTCTTTATGTTGAAATGTTCCCCATGCCATGTTAGATAGGTTATAAACCTTGGAAAATTATTATTTTGCATATATTTAGACAAACATAGATCCAAGGTTTATTAGGGTTGCATGCACACTTAGGAAGTGTTAGATTGCTCTAAACCCAACAGTGGTATCAGAGCCTAGGCTTGCTTGTTTGAATACTGGATGCAAATTGCTGAAAATCGAAGTTTATGTGTTGTCTGCACCGTAAACTCGTCGAGTCCATGAAGGGACTCGACGAGTCCAAGACAAAATTCATCCAACTCGGCGAGTTGGTTCATGCACTCGACGAGTTGGACCCCCAGACAGCATATCTTCGAGTTTTGGTGCTGGAATTGGTCTAGAATCATTACCTTAAACTGTTTTGGACTCATAAAACCTGTTTTTGATGTGGTAATGATGATGGTGGACCAATTTCAAAGTTATAATCAAAATTTCAATTTTATATGTGTTCATATGATTCTTGAAATTGTTCATGTGGATGTTCATGTTCATATGAGTTTTGTTAGATCATAGGAATTATTTGCAATTTGTTTGTTGGTTAATTCTTGATCTTAATGTGTTTTAATGGAATTCTTAATTTGTTCTCAAGTTATGGAATTCCAAAAGGTTTTTCTTTTAAATGTTTTTTTAAGAAATCATAAGTTACACTTTTGAAGAGTTTTTCTAATAAATGTTTTTATGGACTCCATAACTTGTCCTCAAGTTATGGATTTCCAAGAGACTCTTCCTTAAAAGCTTTAAAACACTTAATTAAAACTCATAAGTTATGAATATCCAAAAGTTTATGCATTGTTCAAAACTTTCCCTCATGTTTTGGAATTTGGAAAAGTTTCACACACTTTAATAAACTTTAATTCCAACACTTAGAATTTTAAAAGTTAAAATTCAACACTTATACTATTTATAACATTAATGGTTAATTATTATATATATATGTATAAGAACAAGTCGTTTTACCGTTAGTAGGCCTCATTCACGAAGCTAGTCTATAAGGTGGGTATAAGGTTGTTGCCTATAAAATGGCGAGTTAATGGGTGTCCACTCTCACCCACCGCTTGCTTGATCGGTGGAGGGTCGTTAGCCGAATGGGTAGGACAATGACTTTAAATTCTCGTTAAAAGTATAATGATTATTATAAAGTAACTAAATATCTTTTATTTAATTCCCAATCTTAGTTACTTTAGGAAAAATGTGAATTTGGTGCTAGCCCATGGAATTAACACTTTGTACCTTACCAAGTCGTTGGTGGAGCGTGTGTGGTTAACCGGCACACTTACTTGGACTAGTAAGGACCACGAAGGGTGACTTAATGTTTGTCATAGATCAATGGAGCGTGTGTGGTTAACCGGCACATTGATTAGGTGATAATATTAAGGGTACCAAGTGAATTGGTATGGTTATTCACACCTTGTTTTGTGATGCTCGGCATCCCAGTCACAAAATTTGAGAGGGCACACTCGAGATTGAAACATGCCATTGAAAAGTTCAATGAATCTCAAAAGATCTAGGAATTTCAAATACAATTAAAACCTAATAAATTATTTCGTTTTTCATGGTGGAAATTGGTGAATCGTCATTCGCCTACCTTCAAATATTTTATAGCTTGGATTACGGCATCCCTCTTCCAAATTATAAAATATTGTGTTGGGTCCTAGCCTTAATATTTCATATTGGGTGTTATATTATGGATTTTGAATCAACTAACTTGATTTTCTCCCATTATAGATGTCTGGTTCAGACAACTATGATCTTCCCAAATCTCTTGAAGATGGTGTCCCTCAACATCATGCTTCACTTCCTCCATCTCCTCCGATTATTCTCCCTCACCCACAAGTTCTTGAAAAGTTTAAAGTCACTCAATCCCTATTGGCAAGCATAGTCTATGTGTGCTCACATCTTGGAGATAAAGTCACATATTGACAAGCCGGGAGAGTTGGGTGTCAAAGTCTCGTGAAAGTTGGATGTTCAATCACTTTCTTAGTAACATAGTGATTCTCTTTAGGACTACTATGAGACAGACTATGACATGACCCTTAATGGTCTTATCTATTTGCTCGGTGTTGTGGAATCAGAAATGATTTGGAACACTAGTAAAGCAAATTTGATTAAAAGAAAATTTTCCCAAGTCTTAAATAGACATTTACAATGGTAGCATTGGATATCTAGAAAAAGATTTCTCTTCCCAATGGAAAAGGATCGGCCATAGTCAACTCGGTTGACCAAATGGTAAAGAGAAAGGCTAAGTCTGAGATAGTCTCATGTGCCATTACCAAAGGGTCCATGTCTTTTGTTGCCAAAGGAAGGGGCATTGGTTGCGAAGCTGCCATATTCACCTGAAAGGTCATAAGGTTGATCAAGTCAAGAGGTTTGACTCTACTTCGGGTAAAGTCCACTGTCTAACTCTATTAAGTTCCTATTTAGAGATTCTTATTACATAATGTGAATGGGTCACATGCTGATGTTTTAAGAATCAAAAGAAAAGATAGGAAGCTTAAAGTAAGTTTATGCTGATTCTGATTGCGAAGGTGGGTTTTGATCGCATGGTTCAGTAATCAGAATTTTGAGTTGTTGATTAAGAGTTATAATATATTGCCTATGAATAGATAATAACAACGTTTTCATGTGGATTGTAAGGATAAGTTTTTCCGCAAAGTTTTAAAATAAAAGAAAAAAAAGGGTTTTAATTTTTAATTATTTTAAAAAATATCCTTACAATGGCATCTGTGGAAAATTGTTGCTTATATGTTTCCAGTAATAGCAATATTGGAAAGTGGATTTGATTCTTTCATTTGTGGTAGTGTCTGAATTTACCAAATGAAGAAAGTTTTTCATCACCCAAGTTTCAATTGGACAGAAACTTGGAATCATACAAGTTGTATTGTATGATGAATGAGAATTTTCATCTTTGAAAATTAAGACTAATTCTTTGATCACATGTATATGTGAGTCAATTGAAGGACTACGGAATTAGGCACACTGGGTGTGCACTTGTCAACGTCCACCACAAAGATTGATTTGTCATTATTTACTAAAGATTAGTAAGTATGATTATACTTATAAGGTTGAGTATAATTCTGTAACATTGGAAAGGTTACAATGTATGACAAAACAAATGAGAAGAATCAAATTAGGCAGAAAGATAAAAGTTTCTCAAATCTGAAAAGATGGGAGAGTACTTTAGTATCATATTTCATGATCATCTTAATGATTATGAAACCATATCACAAATTCATACTCTAAGGATGTCTTAGTGCATTGTTATGGCTAAGAAGAGAGGTCATGAATTGTTGGATTGGTTAAAATCAAGAAGATGAGTCATACTTCGTTCCAAAACAATTCTTAGAGTCTTACTCCAAGATTGTAATCTTGAGTGACATAAAGTAAGGTTTAAAACACTTATCAAATGCAGTGTAAAATGTTTCTACTCTTGTACATTTGAGATTGGTAAGTTGTGATGTCTTGGATGAGACAAAGACCAACTAAGACCAATTGTGTGAAGTGTTAGTATTGATAAGAATCCACACTATCCTTTGAATATTTGTTATGTCAAGGAATGGTTCTTGACTGGGGAAACTTATATGTCAACGGGACAGTGGGAGCCTTAAAGATCCTGAAAGAGTTTCAAGATTTGATCAAGAGTAAAACCTATAATTTATCACTAGCACACGACTAAAGGTTTGCAGCCTATCGTGTTGACATAATTCTTATTTCTGTACCTACTTCAAATAAGTTGATTTTGCATGTGAGTTATCAGAGTTCAACTTGGAAGCATTGGTGGGCCTTGTGCTACCAAGGTGAGAAGAAACTAAGATTGAACAAGTTTAATGCATGTAAGGCTTAATTTGTCACTAACCTTAACTTGTGATTATGGTTTTGACAAATTCACATGGATAGGAACTCATACACTATAAAATCTAAGTGTCATAAGGTTTCTCTCCGATTCATGAAAATGATGGTAAGGAAATAGCAATTGTTTTATTTGCATTTTCAAAAGTCGTTAGTGGAGCGCGTGTGGTTAACCGGCACACTAACATGGACTTGTAAGAAATGGAAAAGGTCTAAGCAATTGAGACTATGATTACGGCATCCCTTTTCATAGTTCTGAAAATTGTTTAGACACATATGTGAGCTATCTAAGAAAGGGTGTATGAATCTAAATTTCAGAAGTCCAACAGATTTCTGGAAATATGTCAGAGCTAGTGGGAGCATAAGTGTTATGCTGATAATCATCATGTTAGTGGGAGCATGATAATTACGTTTAGTGTTGCAAGTTAGCAATGTTAATTATAGAAAACAAAGTTTCAATTCGTGAAGCTGCAGGGGTTGAAAAGGTGTTTTGCTATAATTAAGGGAGAGGAAATTATACTTCATTTCAATTCTAGAAGCTTAGATTGAGATTTTAATTATCTTTAGTCAAGGACATATATATGAATTTTATGTCTGAATGGTTCGACTTAAGGAAATTCTATATATATTGTGTTCTCAAAATTCAATTATGACTACGGCATCCCTCTTCATAGTTAAATTTTGAAAACATGGCAAATAAAAAAAATATTGTAGCAAAAGAATGGTTTAGTATCATTATGTGACACATCATGAATCGTGTCCCATATGCTTCGGATATAGGATTGATTGCATGTGCTATAATATTCATCTTTTCTAAATTTTCCAAATGCTTAAGGCATTGAGAAGGGAAAAGTCTAGAACTGGATATGACTAAAGTGATTAAGCAATTGTCGAGGACAAATCTGAGGTTTGCCAAAGATTGGTTGATCAGGGAAAGTTGGAAGTATGATGTAAGTTGTCGGAAAGGACCGTATTGACATGTTCTGAAAAGAAGTAACTCTTGTTCGGAAATGATAGTCAAAATGGGACTATGGAAATGTCTCCATAGGTGGAAGTTATTCAATCTATGTAAGATTAGAAAACCTTAATGCAAGAAGGATGTTCAAAGCAATGTACTTTGAATATAAGACTTCCATTCCATAGAAGATGACCTTATTTGGAATACTCTGTAATGACTGGTGACAAGGTTTGGTGACTTTGTGAATAATCATTACAAGAGGAACATTGCATAAAAGTTTAAAATCTAACAGATTTTTTTGGTAAATGATAGGAATCGGGGATTCTCACATTTACAATAAGGATTTGGGATTGTGAAATGAGCATCATTGGAATCATGTTCAATTGATCTACATCACAGTGTAAGGATCATAGACAAACATAGTGTGCATACTTAGAGTATGGCATAAATATTGTTTAGAAAACAAAGTGTACATGCTAGGAGCATGGGACGACTGTTGTTTTTATTCAAGTATTAAGTTGATTGTTTATAACATTATACAATGAATAATGTGTAAATAATATGGTGATAAATAAAAGGTGGTTCTATTTATATTCAAAAGGGTTTTGAGACCATATTGGATTCGATTATTATTGTGTTTCACTTTGCATGTTTTGACTTCCAAAATAGCTAGGTTATTCTTTCCGAATGACTAAGTTATTTAAACACTCCACAATCGTTCATATGTTGGAAGTAGGTATGAATCAAGACTGTCATGAATCGGGTTTGTAGATGGCTAAATGGGTTTAGTCATAGCAATGGTTGCTACAACATTCATGAGTGCTCATAAGTTATGAGTATTGGAATAAACCCACGCTCACTTGTATTACTTCATGGAATTTATTTCGAGTGATCGTGAGACAGTAATATCATATAAATCTTCAAACCTAGAGCTATGAGTTGTTACCTATGAGTTGGTTGTGCATTGATTGCATGCAAACGCATCAGTAACTTGATGTTATAAAACGTGCCTTTGTGTACAATTCAACAAGTAGTAGAACAAGTATATGAGTCGAAGTTTATCTGTTCCTTCTAGAAATAGAAGCGATATTTGGGACCCTCGATGATTTTGTTGTGACCTATGTACCGGCTGGTCAGAACTAAATTGATGTGTTCGATTAAGTTCTTTGTCAAACAAATCGAAAATCGGGAAACAAACTGCTGGGCAATAAGTACGACGTTGTTCCATGTATTTGTCCGGCTGATATCATGAGAACAGAGGATTATATGATCACTTATCTAAAATGGCGCTTCATAGTTCAACAGAGTCTTCATAGTTCAACGGAGTTTTCGAGAGCTACGATTGCTGGTTGGTTCCTGAAGTAACATACGCAAATACAGTTATTAGACTTATCCAAGTGGGAGTCTGTTGGATAAGGTGTCTAAGTCCATAACTTATTTGGTATATACTTGACCCGACCCGGCATGGTCCATTTGGGTTGCATCTCATCCAAACTTTTTATGGATAATTTTATGAGAGTTATACACATATGTTTATTAATATTTTATAAGTTATAATATATTAATATGAGATTATGTTATTTAATTAGTTTTAGTCTTAAATTAATTATGAATTAGTTTAGAGATTAAAAGGAAGACTAATTAGATTATGGGCTATTGGTTTTATATGGTGTGGGCTAACACTCATTTGTTAATGGGCTAGGCTTGTATGGAAGTCCATGGATGATCCATGGAGCTTTTAACCCATGGATCCTTGGAAAGGAAAGGTCATGGGTTATTAGGGTTTCACCCTAACCATGCACACTATATAAGCATGCTTATGGAGCATGAAATGGGGCCTAAGTGTAACTAGTGAACTAGTGTGTGTGAGCTTGTGTGTGGCCGAAATATACAAGTGTTACACTCTCTCAAAGTTTTCCAAGAGTTTGTGGTGTTTTGTGATTCCATTTGAGGCATTCACACTATTGGTGCTTGGCCCTCAAACTCCTCAAGAACCAAACTCATCAAAAAGGTATGTAATCTCTTCTAACTCTTTATGTTGAAATGTTCCCCATTCCATGTTAGATAGGTTATAAATCTTGGAAAATTATTATTTTTCATGTATTTATACAAACATAGATTGAAGGTTTATTAGGGTTGCATGCACACTTAGGAAGTGTTAGATTGCTCAAAACCCAACAGAAATATGTTGGAGAAATGAGAGAGAGTGCCCGAGAGATAGAGTGAGGGAGTAAGAGGCATAAATTTTGACTTATGGTGGTGTGATAGGTGCATGAATACATGCACTCTTCCATGGATATCCATCATATAAAAATTAGGTGTCATTTGTTGGATATTTCTTCATTCCTATTTTTTTTGTTGGGCCAAGAATGGGCCTAATGGTGTGAAGGAAAATGATGTTGGGCTCAATATCTTGGTTTTATTCGAATTTCTTAGGCCCAATAATGTTTTTCGGCCCATTATGGTATACATGAATGGTTTTATGGTCCATTAGGGCTAATTAATTTATTTATGGCCCAATAAGGCCCATTAGAATAAACATGGACCATTCTAGGTCCACATGGTCGAAAATGTTGAGTTTTGTGAAGGTGGGTCCATTTAGAGCCCATTTAAGGGTCCTAGGCCCCAAAATAGTCGGTTTGGATACTTATTGGCTCATTAGGCGCAATAAGAATGTCCTAGACCATAATAGCCTTGAATTGGAATATTTAGTGTTTCAACTCTTTGTTGAACATGAGAGATGTATTTGAATAAGCATAGAGTATGATATTCGCATAGAATACCAATTATTATACTGGTTAAATGATTATATATTAGTAGAATTTCCTAGCAAAAATGCTAGTTGTGACACACTAACTCTCATAGTGGAAAACGACATGGGCTGGGAAACTTTGAAAGACCTCATGATTGAGGAGTACTGCCCGAGGGGCGAGATCCAGAAGTTGGAACATGAGTTGTGGAGCCTAACCATGAAGGGCTCCAACATAGTCGCTTATACTGCCAGATTCAGCGAACTGGTAGCCCTCTGTCCCAACATGGTTCCCACCGAGGGAAAAAAGGTCGAAAGGTACATCTGGGGGCTGGTGCCTCCGTATCAGCGAAATGTCTTATCTTTACACCCTGCTACCTCGACAGTGCCAAAGGATTGGCACAGCGACTCATCGATCATGGAGTCCAATCCCCGTCATCGACAGAAACCCTGCTCATCTCAGAACCCTCCAAACCCACTGACAACAAGAGGAAGTTCTGGGATGCCAAGAAGAAATAACAAATGCTAAAAAGCAGAGAGTCGTGGCGGTTCATGCTGCGATAGTACCTACCGCTGCTACTCCAATAAGGCAGTACGTTGGAAGTTTGTCAAAGTGCAACAAATGTAACTTCCACCACAACGGACCCTGCCGTGAAATGTAGTGCTCTAACTGCAACAAGAAAGGATACACTGTCCGTTTCTACAAATCTTCGGCAAGGCCGATCACCCAAGTCCCCGACACTGGTGTGGGCCAGGCTTGCTCTGGTTGTGGCGAAATGGGCCACTACAAAAGGGACTGCCCCAAAGCAAGAAATGCTAGTGCAGCGAGAAGAGTTCTAGCTATAGGCCACGGGGAAGCAGTTGCTGACCCTACGGTGGTGACCGGTACGTTTCTCCTTGATAAATCTTATGCATGCATACTATTTGATAGTGGAGTGGAGAGAAGCTTCATGAATCATACATTTGCTCGCCTACTTAAATAAAAACCACTCACACTTAAGGAACCATTCACTGTAGAAATGGCTAATAGGAAAACTGAGAACACTAATAGCATATACATAGGATGTACCCTAACTCTAGATAGCCATTAATTTCCAAACGACCTCATGCCAATCTCAATTAAAAGCTTCGACATCATCATCGGCATGGATTGGTTGAGTCTTCATCGCACCGACATCATGTGCTACGAGAAAGCAGTCAGTCTAAACCTCTCGGCTAACGAAACTCTCATCATCTACGGCGACAAACCCGACATGAGTCTTCGTATCATCTCAAGTATTCAAGCACTGAAGTATCTACATAAGGAATATTGTGCATTCCTTGCTCACGTTGTCGATACGAGCCTAGAAATGAAAGAACTAAAGAACATTCCGGTAGTGAGCGACTTTCCCGACATCTTTCCAGAGGAACTACCTGGATTACCTCTGCAACGAAAAGTCGAGTTCAGAATCGACTTGGTCCCAGGAGCTACTACAGTTACCAAATCGCCCTACCGGTCCTACCGATTAGCACAAGCTGAGATGTAGGAACTATCTGATCAACTTAACGAAATACTCAGCAAGGGCTTTATTAGGCCAATCTTCTCACCTTGGGGAGCACCGTTCTTGTTCGTTAAGAAGAAAGACGGATCATTCCGTATGTGTATCGACTATAGAGAACTCAACAAACTGACGGACAAAAATCGTTACCCTCTGCCTCGCATAGACGATTTATTTGACCAACTGCAAGGGCGAGTTACTTTTCCAAAATTGATCTAAGATCTGGATATCACCAGTTACGAGTGCTAGAGGAGGATGTTCCAAAAACAGCCTTTCGAACTCATTACGGACACTACGAGTTCGTGGTGATGCCATTCGGATTGACCAATGCGCCTGCAGTATTCATGGACTTAATGAATAGAGTATGTCATCCTTACTTGGATCAATTCGTTATCGTTTTCATTGATGACATACTGATCTACTCTCGAAGTAAGGAGGAGCATGGCGATCACATGTGACAAGATCTAGGAACTTTATGATCGAAGAAGCTCTATGCGAAGTTCTCTAAATGTGAATTTTGGATCCGAAGAGTCGAATTCTTAGGACACGTGGTCAGCGAAGATGGAATCCATGTGGACCCATCCAAAATTCAGGCCATTAAGAACTGGTCAGCACTGAAGACGCCTACAGAAATTCGACAATCTCTAAGTCTCGCTGGCTACTACCGCAGATTCATACAGAACTTCTCCCGGATTGCGAAACCTCTTACTGCACTGACCCAGAAAGGCGTATCCTTTGACTGGGAAGAGAAACAAGAGAAAGCGTTTCAAACGTTGAAATGATCCTTATGCACCACACCGATACTATCCCTCCGAGAAGGGATAGAAGACTTCGTTGTATACTACAATGCATCCAACCAAGGGCTCGGTTGTGTGCTGATGCAATGAGGTAAGGTCATCGCCTATGCCTCGAGACAGCTGAAGACACACGAAGTCAACTACACCACACACGATCTTGAGCTGGGAGCAGTTGTGTTTGCTCTGAAGATCTGGAGACACTACCTGTATGGTACGAAAAGCACTATCTTTACAGACCACAAGTGTTTACAACACATATTCGATCAGAAGGAGCTCAACATGAGACAACGACGGTGGGTCGAGCTACTCAATGACTACGAATGTGAAATTCGTTATCATCCAGGTAAAGCCAAAGTAGTAGCAGACGCCCTAAGTCGGAAAGAATATTTTGGTCGAAAGGTCAAATCTCTAACGATGACTATCCATTCACACTTGTCCACACATATAAAGGAGGCTCAACTTGAAGCCTTGAAACCTGAAAATGTGACGAGTGAATCCCTTAGAGGAATGGATAAGAACTTAGAAGTCAAGGGTGGCGGAGCCTTATATATCATGGACCGGATTCCGACACCGAAACACGCTGGCTTCCAAGACTTGGTCATGACTGAGGCACACAACACTTGATATTCCGTTCACCCAGGTTCAGATAAGATGTATCTGTATCATAAAAAGTAATACTGGTGGCCTAACATGAAAGTAGAGATTCCTACCTTCGTGAGTAAATGCCTTACTTGCGCAAAGGTTAAGGTCGAATACCAGAAACCCTCTAGTTTACTATAGCAACTAGAGATACCAGAATGGAAGTGGGAGCGGATCACTATGGATTTCATAACCATGTTTCCCAAGACAACGGGTGGACTTGATACCATTTGGGTCATCGTCGATAGATTGACCAAGTCCGCACACTTCCTGCCTATCAAAGAAACTGACAAGATGGAGAAGCTTACGAGAACATATATTGGGGAAATCGTACGACTACATGGTGTTCCTATATCCATTATCTTCGATATAGATAGTAGTTTCACTTCAAGGTTTTGGCAGTCGCTACAAAGTTCTCTAGGAACAAGGCTGGACATGAGTACAACCTACCATCCTCAGACCGACAGATAAAGTGAGAGAACTATCCAAACACTGGAAGATATGTTGCAAGCATGTGTGATTGAATTTAGGAAGGTATGGGATACTCATTTACCCCTTGTCGAATTCTCCTACAACTACAGTTATCACACAAGCATCAAGGCTACTCCATTTGAAGCCCTCCATGGTTGGAAGTGCCGATACCTTCTGTACTGGGCTGAGGTGGGTGACACCCCGTTAGCTAAAGGACGAGTTCCTGACAGCACTCTCACAGAGCCGGAAATCATTCGGGAAATGATGGAGAAGATCGTTCAGATTCGTGAATGATTGAAAGCCTCTAGAGACCGACAGAAAAGCTACGCAGACAAACGAAGGAAACCTTTGGAATTCTAGGTGCGAGACCGCATTCTTTTGAAAGACTCACACTAGAAGGGCTTGATGCGCTTCGGAAAGTGTGGGAATCTCAATCTAAGATACATAAGGCCTTTCGAGATTCTCGCTAGAATCGACCCTGTACCTTATAGACTCAATCTACCTAACGAACTCAGTAACATACATTCTACATTCCATGTCTCGAACTTGAAAAAGTGTCTGTCTGACGAGACTCTTGTAATCCCACTCGAAGAGATCGAGATCAATGAGCGCCTCAACTTCGTGGAAGAACCTGTAGAGATCATGGATCGTGAGGTCAAGCATACGAAGCAAAGCCACATCCCAATAGTGAAGGTTCGCTAGAACGCCAAGCGAGGACTGGAATTCACATAGGAGCGCGAGGATCAAATGAAATTGAAATATCCTCATCTATTTTCTTAGTTGTTTGTAACTACTTTATTCGCTTAAACTCTTATTTCGGGACGAAATTCCCTTTAACGGGGGGATGATGTGACAACCCGAAATCTTCATTCGTACAAACCCTACAGTCAAGCACTCTAATTAAAAGTTAAATATTTTTCTGCTAATTTTTAGCCGGTTTAAAGTCCGTTTGAGTATTTTTTTTTAAATAATTATTCTTAAAACAAATGGATGAAAGGAAGTAATTTCTAGGATATCGGGGTAACAATGGAACAATCAACACCTTAGTTAGGTGTTTACGGCCAAACAAAGAGGGTTTGGGCCGTGAACTCCCTTAAGGCTGCAAACTCATGCCTTAGGCATGATTTTACTCTCCATTCTTTCATTTCCCAACTTGCAAACTCAAGAACTCTTACCATTCTCTCTCAAGTATCATCCCACTCTTCTCCCGATCTTCCGAAAACGTAAGTGTTTCTTAACTTGATTTGTTGTTATAACCTAACATCTAGTTGGTATACATCATTTCATCCATTCATTCTTGATTTCCACTTAGATCTTCCAGTGTTCTTCAAAACACCATGAACACACACTAGTGTTCTTGGACCTTAAACACGCAATCAAGCTTCTATCTTGTAAGTACACTTGTCCTTGCTTGTTGTGTGCTTGAATGATCTTGTTTACACTTATAAAAGACCAAGAAATCATAAGATCAAAGGTGTTTACAGCCAAGGGATGTTCTTGGGCCGTAAACCCTTATAAGTGGGGAAAAATGCACCCTAGTCCCTTCCTAAGCCTTGGACACTAGTCTAGATCACTTCCTTGAAGTGTTTATGACCTTGAACACCAAAGAAACCAAGTCCCCATAGATTTTAAAGCTGTAAAATCATAAGGAAATAGTCCTTAGGCCGTAAACTCTATAATGTGGTGATATTGTGCCCCTAATGCTTCCTAAGGCTTGGACTTGAACATTGGATGCTCAATCTTGACTTATAAGAACTCAAAACACCAAATGACACTTAGTACCATGAGTTTACGGCCATAAACTCATGGGGGAATTGACCTTAGGCCATAAACTCCATAAGGACTGGTCCTTCGGCCATAAACACCAATGCCATGCCATGCAACCTTTAGATGTAACCCTTTGGTACCTATAGCACTTGAATCAAAGTGTTTCCATGTCCTAGGGTGTCTTAACTTGGTTAATTAGTTGTTAAATGACTAATTGGATACATATATGTTTTATTATATGTTAACTAGGATCATTCCGTACAATCCACTCACTACATGTGAGTTATTACCCCTTAATCAACCTTTTAAATGATTTTAAATGCTTTTATAGGGGGGGATACAAGTTGAATACCATAGTTATTATATCAATCACATGTGATTAATAACTATCAAACATAAGGATTTACTATACTTTCAAACTGTTTTACTAAACAAATGACTTTAAACTGCTTATCAAACTATTTTACATGTTAAACTTCTTATCAAACTCACTTTTATGTACCAAACCTCTTCTATTACAGCTTTTAAACTTATATATTGTTAAAACCATGTCTATTACATATATAGTTATATAAGTAAGGATCGAAGGACTTAGGACTGCCAACTCACTTTATTTCCTGTTCCTTGTTTGATTATGGACTTAGAGTATCCTGTTGTTTGTCTGAGTGTCGTTGGATCCTTAGTTATATATTATGTATATATGTATAGATATAAAGACTTTTATCTCAGTTCAATACATTCAGTCATACAAACGATTCTACTAGTAACGATAATTGGTATAGTTAGGGATTACTACTACTAAGTTCAATGAAGCATACAAAGATTCAGTTCATTCATGAGTCAACACTTACTATTATGAGAAAATATACAACGATACTATTATGAGAAACTATACAACGATACTATGATGAGAAACAATACATTCATTACACAAGTACATACATTACATATACAAGTATACTATAACATAAATGTGATCCACTGTATCGGAGCATGTCTTCATCACCATGGCCCGAGTTGTAACCAGAATCTCCTAGAGGGAGAGCGTGAGTTTGTGTATAGATCTATACTGGATTGACTATCCTACACCTTGCTGCTAGCTATAGTGGGACCTGCAGATCTGCAGGTGCCAAATGTTATTTCTTTCGACGACTTACATTGTCGTGTTCATAGTCGATAGTATGGTACAATTAAAAACATAATAGCTTAATATAAATCCGGTTTAAGGTAGTTAGTACAACATTAGTTATTATAATACAACACTACAGTACTCCATTAATTTACCATTTACATTTATTTGGTCATCACTTCACTTAAACATTAATGTACAAACTATATTTTGATAATGATAGTAACACTTGGGAAAATTATACACTTTTATAAGAAACAAACATACATAACAGTTGTGCCTTGTTAGAAGGCTACTTTTAGTAGAAAATATAGGATTTCTATTTGTTACAAACTTTTACAAACATTCACATACTTTTACTACAAACGTTTACTAACTCGTACTTCAAACATTGTTTCAAACATTTTGTTACAATCATAGACACTAAATAGTTATGAACTCACCAACTTTAATGCTGATAAACTCTTTCAAAATAACTTGTATTCTCAGGTCATTAGTAGACAGGTACCAATGCCAGCTTTTGAGAAGATGGAGTGCATACAAGACTCATCTTTTATTTTGATTCATATTTTGGTGTCTCATAAACTACAGAACACACTTGTATTAAAATTGTATATGTAATGCAATGGATGATGTTGTTTAGTTGTTTACTATTATACTTTGTTGTGATACTATACATGACGTCCTCCGCCCCAGAACGTTTTCGCCGTTGTTGGTTTTGGGGTGTGACAAATCTACTTCCTCCCAACCCTAAATTAGAGGTATCACGTTCAAAAATATCCCGTTCATACCCATTGTCAGACGCCGATCGCATCTCTCCCTCTCTCAAGTTGTCACCGTTGTTGGTCAGCCACCCATCACGTCGGTCGTTAAAATACCGGAGGAAGCTATTTGGTAAAAATACCTGTAATACGCCTATTTGGGTCAAATACAAGCATCTTTTCAAGAAAATATAAAGCTCCTGAGGATTTATTTGGGAATCTTGCTGAGAATTGTTGTCTTGGATACTGAGGAAGTTGTCTCACATATCTTCTTGCATTATCGCTTCTTAGAAACCCAAGACTTGAATCATCAGGTGAACCAATCAACAAATAAAAAAAAGCAGACCCCCTGTAACTGTTGAGATCCTCACAAGGCTTTCATTGTTAGTAATATATATTTTCATTGTTACTCAGGTGTGTGAATGATTTTTTTTGCTGCCTTTGATTCATTGATGTCTCCCTAATGAGACCCCCTGCAACTGTTGCAATCTAATATGCTAAATGTCATTAATTTGTTATGTTTGACTATGTTTCCATAAGCTCATCATTTTTTGGATGACACCTAAAATAAAAATATAAAATTTGTAAACTAGCTCTTTGTCTTGTTGTTTGTTCAAGAGTCATTAGAGCCTCTAGTTCTTTTAGACATTCCTGAAAAACCACAGAATGATAACTATTTATTAATTTGACAACAAGGGTAGAGTTGGAAATATGAAAAGAGACAAGAAAATGAACTTACTTGCTCTACTTTATGGGATTTTGATGAATCATTTTTGTTTGTTTCTAACTTGGTTTGCATATCTTTTATGCATGAAGTCTTTGTTTCAACTTTATTTTGTATATCATTCAATTGTTTTTTACCATCCAAATATGCCACACGTCCAACTTCATTAACCATTAATCTTGCTTGTTCTGCAACATTTGATGTGATTTTAGCAGCATATGCAGCCACTTTAGCAACAGAAGTAGCAACTGCAAAGGAAACAACTGAAGAAGCCAGTTTTGCTTCATCATGTAACAACCCAATTTTCACATCAAAAATTTTTGTTTAAAAACGTTACTTTAGAAAATATTAATAACTAAAACATCATTCGATCATCCATAGTATAAACTGAACCATGTCTGAAAACCAAAACATACAACTAATCGGAAAATCAGAGTATCAATCCTAGAAAGCTCGTAAATGCGGAAACCGAAGAGTGTGTGTGTGACATGCTGCTACCGCGCCGGCTCCTTTCCCCTAGCTGAGGAAGTACCTGAAACCAAAACTGAAACCGTAAGCACAAAGCTTAGTGAGCTCCCCCATAATACCCCATACCATGCAAGCATTTAACAAACAACATGCAATTAAGAGATACGGGCCACGCCCACACTCGTGAAGATACGGGCCCCGCCCACACTTCGCTTTCTGAGAGATACGGGACCCGCCCACACTCGTGAAGATACGGGCCCCGCCCACACTTCGCTATCTGGGAGATACGGGCCTAGCCCACACTCCATTCTCGGAGAGATACGGGCCTCGCCCACACTCAACCGCCAACTCATATCATACAAGTATCGCACAGACAACAAGTGTAAACAATTCTATCATACTGGCATATATCATAATCAACTCAACTAAGGGATACGGGCTCAGCCCACACTCTAATACTAACGTCTCGTCTATACGGGCCGACCTTGGTGCCTTAGACCCGTTACTACTGGAAGGAAACTCACCTCGAAATAGCTGCTGGTCTGTGTGGGAATTGATCACCTACTACTGCTGCTGCTGCTCCGGAAACTCCCCGGCTGTAATTCCCACAATATACTTAATCATACACTGCTAACTGTCCTTTGGGTAAAAAGACCATTTTACCCCTGGTCTAGCCCTAAGTTAATTCGAAGTCAACTTTTAGTTGACCCAACTCGCCGAGTGGATCTCCACTCGCCGAGTCCCTGTCCAGACTATTGTCCTGGGTCCCTGATTCTACTCGTCGAGTTGGGCTATGACTCGACGAGTTCATCTTCTAAACTGACATTCAACTCCTTCATCCTACTCACCGAGTTGTATGAACAACTCGTCGAGTCCATCTTCATCCGAAGAACACGTATGCTAAGACTCGCCGAGTTGTATGAACAACTCGCCGAGTCTGTTCTTGATCTATGAGGATTGCCTTGGACTCGCCGAGTCAGGGCATTGACTCGCCGAGTCCTGACATGTGTGAGTTCAGCTCCCAACTCACTGAGTCACCCCCTGTGACTCACGGCTCAACTCGACACATCATGAAGGGACCAATTCAGTGACTCGCGACCAGACTCGTCGAGTCACATATACGACTCGCCGAGTCGCAGCCATGCATCCATCAAATACACCGATTTGCTCAATTCCAGTCCATGCCATTCACAGATCTAGGCTTCTAGGACACAAATCACACGTAAAGTTTCCAACATTACGTGTAGATATTCACCAATATGGATTTTAAGGCTCAAAGTGCACCAAAAGAGGTAGATCTAGGGCTTTCATGCAATATGACCCCATAAAGGCATTAGATCCAAGCTCCAGGGACTAAATCATGCCTAGATCTAAAGGATAACAACTTATTACAACCCACAAAGCACAAACAAGCTTAGGGAAGAGCCCAAGAAGGACTCCTATGAAGCTAAAAGAGATTACAAGCTTGAAAATAGAAGGGAAACGAGCTATACCTCAAGGAAAACGTTGAGATGACACAAAGATGCCTGGTCTCCTTCTCCTCTTCTTGATCTACTCTTCTTTCTCCTCAAAATCTTCAAGAACACTCCAAAAACACTTCAATCTCTCAAGGAAGTAAGGGAAAAACGATGTTGGGAGTTCTGGGGGTGAATGGGGACGAGTTTGGGGTGGAATGAGGGTTTAAATAGGGTGCAAACCCTTGAAATTTAGGGTTTCATCCAGCAGCGGTGACTCGCCGAGTCCGGGATATGGACTCGCCGAGTCGCCAACTTAAACGTGTCCTGAGTCTCGTCCCTACTCGGCGAGTCGGACCTTATGACTCGTCGAGTCCAAGGCTAAAATAGGGAAATGCTCAAATAAAATTCACATACCGGAAACCAGGTGCTACAAATCTCCCCCACTTATTTTAGACTTCGTCCTCGAAGTCTGCTGCTCGATCCTGAAACAGCTCGGGGTAATGCTCCATCATCTCGTCCATCGGTTCCCAAGTCCATTCCGAACCCTTGCGGTGCTGCCATTGAACCTTCAATAGTTCTACCCTCTTGTTTCTCAAAGCCTTTGACTTCCTGTCGAGTATTGTGACTGGGCGCTCAATGTAATTCAAGCTGTCATACACCTGAATATCCTCCAACGGTACTACCGCTGAATCGTCCACCAGGCACTTCCGTAGCTGCGAAACATGGAAAGTGTTGTGGATCTGACTGAGCTCGGCTGGCAGATCCAGCCTATACGCCACCTTGCCCACCCGGGCTACAACCCTGAACGGCCCGATGAATCTTAGGCCCAACTTGCCCCGCTTCCTGAATCGAATGACGCCTTTCCAAGGCGACACTTTCAGGAGAACCATATCCCCGACTTGGAACTCCAAGTCGGATCGACGCTTATCGGCGTAACTCTTCTGCCGACTCTGAGCAGTCTGAAGTCTGCTCCGAACCTATTGGATCCTCTCGGTCGTCTCTAGCACCACCTCGGTGCTTCCCATGACTCTCTAGCCAACTTCACCCCAACATATCAGGGTTCTGCACCTCCGCCCGTACAACATCTCGAACGGTGGTCGGTCAATACTCGCGTGATAGCTGTTGTTGTAGGAGAACTCATCCAAGGGAAGATAGGTATCCCAGCTACCACCAAAATCCAACACACACGCCCGCAACATGTCCTCCAAAGTCTGGATGGTCCGCTCACTCTGACCATCTGTCTATTGGTGAAAGGCGGTGCTAAAATGCAGACGAGTGCCCAACTCGTCATGGAATTTCTTCCAAAATCTGGAAGTAAAACGCACATCCCTGTCCGAGATCACCGATACTGGCACCCCATGCCGTGCCACAATCTCCCTGATATAGATGTCGGCCAATTTTTCGGCCGATATGCTCTCCTGAATTGGAATAAAGTGAGCACTCTTGGTCAATCTATCCACGATGACCCAAATCGAATCCACTCCACGTGCGGTCCTGGGAAGCTTTGTGATAAAATCCATCGTGATATCTTCCCATTTCCATAGTGGAATGTCCAACGGCTGCATCTTGCCATGCGGTCTCTTATGTTCGGCCTTGACCTTCCTGCAGGTCAAACACCGCTCGACGTACCATCCCACATCCCGCTTCATGCAGGGCCACCAGTAATCCGGACGAAGATCCCTATACATCTTCGTCGCCCCGGGATGAATAGAGAATCGGGACTTGCGCCTCCTCCATCAAAATCCGACGCACGCCTCCGTGATACGGTACCCACACCCTACGGTGTAGTGTCAAAAGCCCTCGGCCATCATAATCAAAGGAGGAAACCTGACCCACCACACGCTCGCTCTTCTGATGCTCCTCCTTGATAGCCTCCTGTTGAGCCTCCCGAATCTGCTCCAATAGGGGGTCACCACGGTCATCCTCAAGCAAACATCCCTGATCGGCACCGTCTTGCGGCTAAGCGCATCGGCCACCACATTAGCTTTCCCCGGGTGGTAAAGGATCTCGCAATCATAATCCTTCACCACGTCCAACCATCGATGCTGCCTCATGTTCAGATTCGGCTGGTCCATGAGGTACCTCAAACTCTTGTGGTCCGTGTAGATGGTACACCGAACCCCGTAGAGGTAATGTCGCCAAATCTTGAGGGCAAAGACCACCGCCCCCAACTCCAAATCGTGCGTCGGGTAGTTCGCCTCGTGAGGCTTGAGCTGCCTTGAAGCGTAGGCAATGACATGCCCCCTCTACATCAGAACTGCACCCAACCCTGAAATGGACGCATCACAATAAACCACAAAATCCTCTACGCCCTCAGGCAGGGCTAGGATCGGCGCCTCACACAATTTTTGTCTCAGCATCTCAAACGCAACCTGTTGCTCAGGTCCCCACCGAAAGACCACGGCTTTCTTCGTCAGTCGTGTCAGGGGTACGGCTATCTTGGAGAAATCTTGGATAAATCTCCGATAGTAGCTCGCCAATCCCAGGAAGCTCTGAATCTCAGATGGAGACTTCGGGACCTCCCATCTCATCACGGCCTCGACCTTGGCCGGATCAACCAGAATCCCGTTCTGGTTGACGAGGTGCCCAAGAAATTGCACCTCACGCAACCAAAACTCACACTTGGAGAACTTGGCATACAAGCTCTCCCTCCTCAGGGTCTCCAATACCTCCCTCAGATGCTCCTCGTGTTCCTCCCGAGTCTTGGAATAGACCAAGATATCATCGATAAAGACGATCACAGACCGATCCAGCATCGGTCTGCATACGTGGTTCATGAGGTCCATGAACGCGGCAGGAGCATTGGTGAGCCCAAACGGCATCACCACGAACTCGTAATGACCATAGCGCGTCCGAAACGCGGTCTTCTGCATATCCTCCTCCCTGACCCTCATCTGATGATAACCCGAACGCAAATCAATCTTGGAGAACCAAGATGCCCCCTGAAGCTGGTCAAATAGGTCATCAATCCTCGGAAGCGGGTATCGGTTCTTCACTGTTACCTTGTTCAGCTCCCGATAATCTATACACATCCGATGCGACCCGTCCTTCTTCCTTACAAACAGAATCGGGGCTCCCCAGGGTGAACTGCTTGGACGAATAAATCCCTTGTCTAGCAGCTCCTGTAGTTGCGTAGACAACTCCTGCATCTCGGGAGGGGCCAACCGATACGGCGCCTTGGCTATCGGAGCCGCGCCAGGGACAAGGTCAATCCTGAACTCCACCTGTCGCTCCGGAGGTATCCCAGGAAGCTCCTCCGGGAAAACATCTGCAAAGTCTCGAACCACCGGAACCTCGCTCACTGTCGCTTTACCCGCCTCCCGGGTATCTATCACATAAGCGACATATCCTGCGCATCCTGCTGGAGGTAGCGCCTAGCCCTCGCAGCTGAACATACAGTGAGTCCACGCTGAGGCCTCTCTCCATGAATCACTAGCTCTCCCCTGCCTGGGGTCCTGACCCGTACTAGCTGTTGCGCGCAATCTATCACCGCCACATTAGGGCTCAGCCAATCCATGCCTATAATCACCTTGCTCCCACGCAACGAAATGGGAACCAAATCTACCAAATAGCGCTCCTCGAACAAACACAGCACACAATCTCGGAATATCATCGATGCTCGCACCGATCGATCGTCAGCGATCTCCACTTCCAAAGGGCAATCTAACTCGCCCGATGGCTCATGAAACTTCTTGCTAAGTGCAAGGGAAACGAATGATCGGGATGCTCCTGAATCAAATAACACTTGAACTGGGAGGCCGTTCACATGGAACGATCCTAAGGCATACATATACATATAGAGCACATATCAATAACATAACATCATCATAAAAAATAAAGGGGAAGAATCATACCCGTCACCACATCGGGTGCGGCGCGTGCCTCCTCGGCAGTCAACTGAAATGCCCGACTCCTCACCACTGGAGCCTCTACCTTGCCCTGCCGACCATCCGTGATCCGCAGGGTCGCTAGAGCTGGCGCCTTCACTGGCGCTGCAACTGACAACTGGGGGCAATTGGCCTTCTTGTGGCCCCTCTGGTTGCAGTGAAAACACAGCAACTCGGATGTCTGAATAGTTGAAACTGGAGCAGTACAATCCCTTCTAAAGTGCCCTGTCTTGCCGCACTTGTAGCAGCCTCCTAATCCCATCCTACATATCCCCACGTGCGTCCTGCCGCATTTCCCGCAGCGGCTCGATCCTGAATGACCTTTCGGCCTACCGTCTGATCCCTTCGGCTTCTTCCCCGAAGCCCCTCCTTCCTGACCGTCCTCTAGTTTCCGTTTCCGGATGTGCTCCAAATCTATCTCCCTCTCCCTAGCCCTGGAAATCATAGAGTCCAGGGTAGGGCAAGCCGAAAAGCTAACATGCTCCCGGATGTCAGCTCCTAGCATATCATGGTAACGAGTCCTCCTCATGTCCTCGTCACCGGCATACTGGGGCACCAATAAAGCCCTCTCCCGGAACTTGGTGGTGATCTCCGCCACAGTCTCCGTCGTCTGCCTCATGTCTAGAAACTCCCTGGCCAGCAGCTGAAGCTCGACCGCCGGTGCAAACTCTGCCCTGAACCTAGTCACAAAGTCCGACCAGGTCATTGCCTCGATAGCTGAGGCTCCCAACGAGTCACCCACTGACTCCCACCAATCCCGGGATCGGTCTCGTAAACACCCTGCTGCGTACCTCACCTTCGACCCCTCGGGGCAGAAGCTAGTCAACTGGGCAGACTCGATATCTGCAATCCACCGCCTGGCGACAATGGGGTCCTTTACCCCATGGAAATCCGGCGCACCACTGCCCCTGAAGTCCTTGAAGGACAGAGTGCGAGATCCTGACTGGCTAGAGGCTAAATCGCTCCTGAATGCCCGTAGGCGATCCTCCATCAACTCCATGATCCCTTCCTTGATCAACCCAAAGAGAATGGGGGTCGACTCAAGGATGCCCCTGGTGATCTCCGAAGTGATGAACTCACGTAGCCTCTCATCAATCGGCTCGGAGCCTAATCCCGAACCTGACCCCTCTCCTGAACCGCCATCTGTCGGTCTCGGTCGAAGTACCACCATTCTGCAAACATCATAATAATCATTAGTGATACTGCTACTTTCTGAGGGATCTCAACTACATACAGGTTCCCTGGTCTCATCTTGGCCTTCCTCGGTTCGGGTACAGATCCACTGCTTTCAGTAGTACGGGCCCATACTACCTTCCACATCTATCCGTACCTTCTCCAAGGAATTCCTCGACTTCACCAGATCCCCTTCACTACCGCTGATCAAAGCTATACTCATCCTAGGCTTGCCCTAGGGAGGTCTCAAATTCTACTTTAACCAGTCCTCAGCTGCTGCAGGCCTCATTATAATGCCAATTGGCCATTACTCGAATGCCATCACACGTGACGAGGCTCAGATAATCCTTCGAGTACCGGACTCGCCCCTACAACGGTTGGACTCAAACAAGAGCTACGCAGTAGGATCAAATTCGACACTCTAAGATTATCCAATCCTGGTTACATGTGATGTGACGCATTCGACTAATGGCTAACTCCTATTATTCAGAGTCCCATGAAGCACGAAGCAAGCAGCATTCAGACAAGGGTAACAGTCTCAACTGACTCTATCCACTCTCAGGAACTGAGCTAGCATATAGTGCTAAGCTCATACTACCAGGCATAACCTATTCAGGCTATCCTACTTACTGTCTACTCCGTAACCAGCATGCAATTTCTCATACCACTAAAACACAAATAGTAGGCACATAAGGCATCACTCCTAGATCCTTAGTCCTATTCTAGCATGCGGTTCTACGAAAGCTGATAAACATAACATAAACTTGTATGGATACTATGGGGAATACTTACTTGAGCTCGGCCGGTCGCGCACGTCACACACTTCGCTCTTTCTTATGACTCTTTTCCAAGTTTTAGAGAACATTTTCTTTTAGAAAATCTTTCAATCCCTCGATTTGAGTTCAGACACTCCCGAAGGCGTGTCCGAATCCCATAAACCAGGGCTCTGATACCAACTTGTAACAACCCAATTTTCACATCAAAAATTTTTGTTTAAAAACGTTACTTTAGAAAATATTAATAACTAAAACATCATTCGATCATCCATAATATAAACTGAACCATGTCTGAAAACCAAAACATACAACTAATCGGAAATCAGAGTATCAATCCCAGAAAGCTCGTAAATGCGGAAACCGAAGAGTGTGTGTGTGACATGCTGCTACCGCGTCAGCTCCTTTCCCCTAGCTGAGGAAGTACTTGAAACCAAAACTGAAACCGTAAGCACAAAGCTTAGTGAGCTCCCCCATAATACCCCATACCATGCAAGCATTTAACAAACAACATGCAATTAAGAGATACGGGCCACGCCCACACTCGTGAAGATACGGGCCCCGCCCACACTTCGCTTTCTGAGAGATACGGGCCCCGCCCACACTCGTGAAGATATGGGCCCCACCCACACTTCGCTATCTGGGAGATACGGGCCTAGCCCATACTCCATTCTCGGAGAGATACGGGCCTCGCCCACACTCAACCGCCAACTCATATCATACAAGTATCGCACAGACAACAAGTGTAAACAATTCTATCATACTGGCATATATCATAATCAACTCAACTAAGAGATACGGGCTCGTCCCACACTCTAATACTAACGTCTCATCTATACGGGCCGGCCTTGGTGCCTTAGACCCGTTACTACTGGAAGGAAACTCATCTCGAAATAGCTGCTGGTCTGTGTGGGAATTGATCACCTACTACTGCCACTGCTGCTCCGGAAACTCCCCGGCTGTAATTCCCACAATATACTTAATCATACACTGCTAACTGTCCTTTGGGTAAAAAGACCATTTTACCCCTGGTCTAGCCCTAAGTCAATTCGAAGTCAACTTTTAGTTGACCCAACTCGCCGAGTGGATCTCCACTCGCCGAGTCCCTATCCAGACTATTGTCCTGGGTCCCTGATTCTACTCGTCGAGTTGGGCTATGACTCGACGAGTTCATCTTCTAAACTGACATTCAACTCCTTCATCCTACTCGCCGAGTTGTATGAACAACTCGTAGAGTTCATCTTCATCCGAAGAACACGTATGCTAAGACTCGCAGAGTTGTATGAACAACTCGCCGAGTCTGTTCTTGATCTATGAAGATTGCCTTGGACTCGCCGAGTCAGGGCATTGACTCGCCGAGTCCTGACATGTGTGAGTTCAGCTCCCAACTCACCGAGTCACCCCCTGTGACTCACGGCTCAACTCGACACATCATGAAGGGACCAATTCAGTGACTCGCGACCAGACTCGTCGAGTCACATATACGACTCGCCGAGTCGCAGCCATGCATCCATTAAATACACCGATTTGCTCAATTCCAGTCCATGCCATTCACAGATCTGGGCTTCTAGGACACAAATCACACGTAAAGTTTCCAACTTTACGTGTAGATATTGACCAATATGGATTTTAAGGCTCAAAGTGCACCAAAAGAGGTAGATCTAGGGCTTTCATGCAATATGACCCCATAAAGGCATTAGATCCAAGCTCCAGGGACTAAATCATGCCTAGATCTAAAGGCTAACAACTTATTACAACCCACAAAGCACAAACAAGCTTGGGGAAGAGCCCAAGAAGGACTCCTATGAAGCTAAAAGAGATTACAAGCTTGAAAACAGAGGGGAAACGAGCTATACCTCAAGGAAAACATTGAGATGACACAAAGATGCCTGGTCTCCTTCTCCTCTTCTTGATCTACACTTCTTTCTCCTCAAAATCTTCAAGAACACTCCAAAAACACTTCAATCTCTCAAGGAAATAAGGGAAAAACGATGTTGGGAGTTCTGGGGGTGAATGGGGACGAGTTTGGGGCGGAATGAGGGTTTAAATAGGGTGCAAACCCTTGAAATTTAGGGTTTCATCCAGCAGCGGTGACTCGCCGAGTCCGGGATATGGACTCGCCGAGTCGCCAACTTAAACGTGTCCTGAGTCTCGTCCCTACTCGGCGAGTCGGACCTTATGACTCGCCGAGTCCAAGGCTAAAATTAGGAAATGCTCAAATAAAATTCACATACCGGAAACCAGGTGCTACACATCATCTGAAGCCAAACCAGAGCTCTTTTGTCTTTCTAATTAACTCCATACATGTTGGCAGTGTGTGACTGCAATATTAGCATGTTTAACGGCTTTTGTTGCTTATAGTTTGGCCTCCTCACTTTTGGTCATGATTTCCTCTTTGGTTACAGTCTTCTTTGTGTTTCGGTCAACATGTTTAGGTTGACGATGAGTAGATTCAGGAGATAAAGCCGAGAGAAACTGATTGGTTTTGGGTGTGATGGAACCAGGTGTGGAGAAGGGGACAGGTGGAGGAGAAGAAACAGGTTTTGAGTCAAGTCCACAATATTAGGAGTACCCAACAAATTTTGAAAAATGTTAGCAAGTTAATGGACAAATTAATCGATTGGACATTAAAACCCATGACTGTTGTTTGCAAAATTAATTTTATCTTTTCATTTGACCTTTATATACGAATCATTTGTGCATATATGAGTACCCAAAAAATTTTGACCAGTCTTATTAAGGGAAATTAAGGGCAAATGGTTCAGATTACATGACCCAAATAAGTCTTCTTCCCCAAATCAGAGGTATCCGAATCAAACTTTTCAATCTCTGATCGCATTCCTCATTCCCCAAATGGTTTATCGATCGGAACTCCTCTCACTCTACTTTTCAATCTCTAATCGCATTCCTCATTCCCCAAATGGTTTATCGATCGGAACTCCTCTCACTCTCAAATCGTAGATTTTTCTCGATCGTCTTCATCCCTACCAGGTAATATTCTTCTCTCTTCTTTTTGCTCCATTTTCTCTTTCTATCATCCAATGAATCGAAGGATATTGATCTCTCCATTAGATTATTCAACATAAATAAGTCATAAGTTTCTTATATGCTCAAATGGTAAGAAGAATCATGCATTGTGAACGAATGATGATTTGTTTCATTCACTGCTTTACATTATTTAACCAACGATCATACACACCCGCACCTCATACTTGTCATCCAATTTTTGTTTTTAATTTGATAATTATATAGCTTAACGCTAGTATCTTTTAACTTATCACTGATTAAAAAACCCTATAAATCAACTCTTAGTAGCGTTCTCCTGTTGTAAATTTATTTGTTTTGCAATCGATTATCTACTTGCAATGCAGATGGATTGTCATTTTTACTTAAGCACTAATTCCAGATATAAGAGTAAATTGGTCATTCAACTGTTGAGTCAGTTCAAAGAAACAATATTTGTTTATACAATACCATTAAACAAATATCGTATATCTAGACTGTTAGATTTTGTTGCTAGTTTGTCATGGTAAACAACAAAATGGACTCTTAGATTTTGTTGCTAGATAAACTACATGTTCTCATTGTTTTTTTATATGGACTGTTATTTATGGAACTGGAATTTAATTCCATTCCAATGTCACATTTGATATAATTTTCTAGGTTTAAAATTACCTAACTCTTCTATGCTTGTTTATGCTATTCTACTGTTGTCATCAAATCCAGAAACTTGAAATTCTATTATTGGCATCCCAATTATATGAAATATCTTTAGAATCAACATTCATAATATATCAATTAATGATTTTTTTTGTTGGATAACACAGGAGCTTGGATCCCGCATTGTTGATTCTTACAAAGAATATTATAAAAGTAGGTCCTTCTTTACCAACAAACAAACATGCATACACTTTTATACAAACCTTGTGATGTTTATGAAACAATAAGACAATAAAAAAACATGTGGGAAATTCACATGGTAGTAATTTGAATTGTAGTTTTTGTGCAACCATAGAAATCATTCCATCAAGGTTCTAGTTTTTAATTTGTTTTTCTAACTTTATTTTAGATAAAATTCGAAATATTTTATAGATAATTTTTATTTTTTGGTCCTGTATCTTGTTTGTGTATTAACACTCTTGTTTAAAATGACCTTATTACTTCTAGATGTATGGCATTTTGAATGCTATAATGAGCTAATGTGCATACTATTTAGACACCCCTTTTCCCTTCCTAAAATTCCTTTGAACTATGTTATAATGTGCTAAGTTGGTGAAGGGTAAAACAGTCATTTATCATACTCAAATAGTCTTTATGTATGCAATATTAATTAAAGGCATGAACTGTTTCAACTTTTTCTTTGTTCTAGTTTCCAATCCACTCCACTCTAGTCCAATCCAATCCAATCCAATCCAATCCAGGTGATAAAAAAACCATCATGTTTAAGTTTTGTGCTTTATCTTTTATACTTACTATGACATTGTAAGTTGTTATTTTTTTCATTTTTAATATTGTTTTTTTTTTTTTGTATATATGTAGAAGAAGCTTTGGGGACATGATCCGGCACACCATGAACTATTATTGTATACCCACACCAAGAATCACGATGGAGTATTTTTTTTAGTTCACAAACCTAAAAATATTCATGTATGTTTTATTTTTAATAATTTCATGTAAGTTTTATTTTGATTTTTTTGTATAAGTTTTATCTCAACACAATTATAAAATTATAGGATGATTTTATGGAACGGTGTGATCGGTTGGAAGCAATAGGAGAGGAAATTGATGAGGACCAACTATTTTATGATGTTGTTAGGGGATATGATCGAAAATAGATATTATATGGATCTGGCTCATATAGAAAGCGCATTTGTTCTTGTAAAGGATCTTCTTAAATGCATCGTGAACAATACGAGGATAATAATCCGACAAAAGTCGAGATTAGAATTTGAAGTAGTTAGTTGAGACGCAACGCGAACAATATGAGTATATTCAACAAAAATATAAAGATGTTCAGCAAAAATATGAGGATGCTCATAAAAAGAATGTGAAGTTTCAGCAGGAAAAATGTGGATGCTCAAGCCATGTTTGAACAACAACTTGCACAAGCAATGAATGTCATTAACACAATGAATGAACATGTCAAAACTTTTATTAATCAATGATAGAATATGATGTATCGAATAATGTTTTAAGTTAAATTTGTAGCGACTTTTGCTTTTGAAATATGTATCTTTTGATGTATTGGATATTTCTTTTAGTTTCTAAAGAAATACTTTGTTATTTTTGGTTTTATATTAATTGTATTTTTGTAAATTGATATAATAAGTGAAATTAAATAACCGAATTTTATAGAAAAAATGGTATGGAACGATTGTTATGGAATTGACTACAAAAAAGTTGTTATGAAATTTGTTACGGAATGAATGACTTCGAAATTTGTTACGGAACGAATGTATACGGAACAATTTGTTACGGAATTTGCTATGGACCAAATGGCTACGGAATTTGCTACGGAACAATTAGGTACGCAATTTGTTATGGACCAAATGGCTACGAAATTTGCTATGGAACAATTAGCCACTGAATTTGTTATGGACTAAATGGCTACGGAATTTGCTACAGAGCAAATGTTTATGGAATTTACTACGGAACAATTAGCTACGCAATTTGCTATGGACCAAATGGCTACGGAATTTGATACGGAACAAGATAGGTACAAAATTTGCTACATAATTCATTGTTACGGAATTGTGATGGAAGTGTGTTGTAGTTGAAATGCTACGGATAGACATCGTAGCAACGGCCATAGCAAAGTTGCTACGGCACTATAATTTTGTTGTTAAACATTTTTCTACAAGAAATCTTACTATGGAATCTCATTGGCAAATTCGGTAGCAACTTCTGTAGTTATTTAGGTTTAGCTACGGAATTACATCATTTTACTACATAATTTTTCCGTAGTTAAATCGAATTTTTTTGTAGTGTACATACATTTTGACCAATTTACCTTCTAAATGAAATAGAACACCAGTTAATCTTTTTTCTCTCTAGTTAATATATATAACTCAAATTCACTTGTAATCTAAAAATTGGTATTAAGATATAAACAGTTTTCGCTTTTCTGCTAGTGATCAAGAATGAGGAATTGGAACTTTGTAAGACAAATTTATTTAATATACACACCACTTCAGGTTATCTTGAAATATCAAGGTGTTCTTTTCTCTTGTGCAAACCATGGTAAACTTAAATGCTACAAAAAGTAAGGACTTTCCCATTATATTCCATCGTTTTCTCAGATATTAATTAGGCCTCATTTATCCTGAAAGAAGCATTTGAAAAAAAAAAAAAAAAAAAAAAAAAAAAAAATTGTTTTTATAAAATTTCCTTAGTAGAACGTGTTTAGATAATTTAAGTTGAAATAAACATCTTCTTGAAAATCCTACCTGGTCATGTTTTATGTAAATTAAGATTTTTTATATTAGTGAAATATTGTACTTCAAATGATGAAATCAAACTAAAGTAATAGAATATTATGCTTATAAGCAAATAAAAAGAAAGTATTAATTTATATGTCAATATAACTACGACTACTTATCATACATGCATTACTTGCTAGTTCATAATTTTAATTCTTAACAAAGTAATTCAAAAATTCTTTTTCTATTGTTTGAAAAAACATCTTAATCACAACGATTAAAAATTACCATACTATTTTTTTTTAAGATTATTTTTCTAATGGGTTGAATACTATAAGTGATCTAGTTAATTAACCTAAATGTACTTATATTAGCAAAAGAGACAAATGAATTAAACTACTTGTGCATTTTCTGGAATTACAAAATTAAAATTAGTTATTAAACAATGACTCGATTTAGATTGAGAAAAGAAAATTACACTCCCGATCCTATAACACATTCACTCCACCCGAAAAAAAAATCAACTATTTTTGTTTTAAAGTCGACAGGTAATGTAAAGTCTTTGCCTACAACTATAATTTATAATATATGCGTAAAGTTTATCAAATTCTTGGGTAATTTGTTCCTTTTTTCTTAGTTCAGCCCAGTATATCATTAATAATATTATACTATTTGTATTAACCCATTTTTAGAAACGATGAAGTGAAGTTATCCATTTGATTTACAGATTGCAAATAATGTTAAAATTATCTAGCATGTTTTAACTAAAATTATGACCATATTTACTAATTTATTTTCTCTTTGAGTTCTAAAGCTGGAGGGAGTGGTGCCACCGAAACCGCACTCCCTCCCCCGCCATATAAGCGTCATGTCAAATTATACTACACAAGTGTGGTTTCTTGCCACACCAAGTGGGTGGTGCCACATTTTTATTTATTTATTTATTTATTTTTGTTATTTTGTTAACTATTTTAATTTAATAAAACTTATTTATTTAATAAAAAAACATAATTTTAAAAAGATAATATTTCATTAATTAAAAATACAAATATCATACATTACTTAACTTAAAAAAAAAACCTAAAAATTTAGAAAAACAAAGTAGAAACATAAAACCTACAACTTAAAAAAAACACACATACACACACGAAACGTTTAAAAACTTGACAAAAAAACTAGAAATTAGTCACGATTGATGTAACGATTTTTCACTTCCTCCTTCATTGTCAAAACCACTTCAAGTTCGGCCCCGGTCATATTCGACATGTCCATCGCTAGTATTCGCGTGTCGCTCTCCCTTTGTTTCCGAAGCTCTCTTTCAGAAGCAATTTTCAAAATCCTGTCTATTATGTTTTTTACACCCTTCATGTCGGGTCTCATTTCTTTCAAATCATCTGAATCCGATGCTTTGCCTTTGCCTTTGCTTTTTGATTTGTCTCTTCTCATTGGTCGGGAAGGTGGTGAAACTGGAACAGGTTCATCTTCGTTCAGATAAATTGAACACAAGCATCTGATGTAGTATGATCGGACTCAGATGTTCTGCTGCGTTTTGACCCACTGTCGATATGCTCGTCTGATGTTTCTCTACTCAGCCATTTCTTGTTATCATTCAAAAAATTCCAAACTTCAAGAAACTTGAAAGTCTTCGCATTTTCTTTTTGATACACTTTCAACGCTTTCTTCAAAATCACTTCATCGCTTTCTGCAATTTTCCATTGACGTTTCATGTTGTTCCACAAGTCATTAAACAACATGACTTCCATGTTCATCTTCCCCCATTTAGAGTATACTTGATGTTTTGAACGGTATTCTCCACAGTTCATTCATTTGTGGAACCTGTGTAAAACGCGAATCCAAAAGTGCTCATGCTTTTGGTCTTTTCTAACACTAGCATCTTTTTAAATATCGATCCAAGATTGTGCCAACACTAAAGCTTCCAAAGGTTCCCAACATCTAGCCTCCGCCTTCTCTATTCTGTTAGTTGCTGCTCGAGTGAGCTGAGTTTCTGTAATGAATTCTGGTTCAGAATCATAAACAACCGTTTCTGGTTGTGTTTCTGTTTGTTGAACAAAATCGGGTTGAGATAAAAAAATCAAATGGATTAAAATCCAGGTCGGGTTGTGGTAGTGGTGGCGTTTGTGGTTGTGGTTGTGCTGGTCATTGTGGAAAATATGAAAACATACCACCGTAGTGGTCATACGGAGGTGAGAAAATCAGTTGATCAAATGCAGGTAGTGGGATGTTGGTATTTCTGACTGGTGTTTTTTCTTTGCTAGGTCATTTGGAAGATGACACTTTTCAAAAAAAAAAATAGAGAAAAGAAGTAGAGATATGGTAAAAGGTTGTGTAAAAATGTTGTGTAAAATGGTAATATATATATATATATATATATATATATATATATATATATATATATATATATATATATATATATATATATATATATATATATATATATATATATAGGTTCAGGTTATTTGAAACCATTCTAAATTTGTGAGACCGTGAGATCAAATCTAAAAATAATTTTAAAATGCAAAATAAATTGAAAAATCCAAAAATTCTTTTTTTAAATATTATTTTCGGAACATGAATTAACTAAAAAAAATTAAAAAAATCCCATTTTTTATGAAAAATACGTGAAATATTCTAATAGAATATTACACTAATATATTCTAAAAAATAATTTTAAAATGCAAAATAAATGGAAAAATCTAAAATTCTTTTTTTAAATATTATTTTCGGAACTTGAATTAACTAAAAAAATAAAAAATAAATAAAAAAAATAAAAAAAAATCCTGTTTTTTTTTAAAATACGTGAAATATTCCAATAGAATATTATACTGTATATATTTCTAAAAATAATTTTAAAATGCAAAATAAATTGATAAATAGTAAAATGTAACAACATAATTTCATATTCTATCTAAAAATTAAACTATCTAAAAATTATTTTGATGATTTGGATTATCAATAGTAAAATGTAACAACATAATTTCATATTCTATAACTTACCTCATCCTCCATCTCACAAATATCTACTAAAATTTTGGAATTTATTCTTTTACCTTAAACATACTTGCAATCTAACATGACAATTTATGTGTAATGTGTAGAATATAAGACAAAATACAAAAGGAACTTGACAATATAAGATATTTATATCAACAAAAACAAGTACATTATCCATATTTATAGTTGCGCCAAGTTATCCAATAACAATAAAAAAGAAAGTAAATTAACTTCAATTAATCAATTCAAGCAACCAAAAACCCCAAATACAAATATCATAATTTTAGGAAAAAAAAAGTTCCTGGAAACCAATTATAATCAACCATAATTAATCAATCCAAGCGGCCAAAAACTCCATTAAAATATATATATAACATACGAAATCTACCAAAACCGAAAAAAGGGTATTATATTTCTCTAGTTAAGAACAATTAAACATCATCAATTAATGCTTACTAAAGGACAAATTCATAAGAAATTTTGAGTGATGTTGTCAAACATAGTGCCAAAAACGAAATGGTAGTAAACTAATCATTATAATTTATTTTATTTATAAAAAGTGTAAGACAAAATCTATAGCTATTTTTTGAGGATCATTCTAATAATGGCTCATGCAGAAATATTTCAAAATTCATAAACACATATTATATTTTTACAAATACATTACAAACCGGTTCAGCGTAAAAACAAGAAAATTTCCTTATTCTTCTCTATCTATTCCTTCAACTTAGATAATTCCACCCCCTTGTGATGCTAAACACATAAAAACAATGAGAAGATTTTCATATGCTTCAAAGATCCAATAAGCAGCTTGAATATACTACCATCATAACCTTGGTGTGGTTGATTTAAGCTTGATCCTTTTTTGTCTGATCTATAGAGAAACAAGATAAAACATGAGAGAGAGGTAAGTATACAAAGAATCATCAGAGTCGGACTATTTATACTTAAGTTATGCCCTGTATAGGGGTCTTTAGATGCCTGTTTCCAATGAGACAAATTATGAAACAGTTGATGATCAATAAGAACGGGTCACAATTCGTTGCCACTTTTCTGGTTAATGTTAGAATCAGGCATAAATTAATCCACTATTTCGACCTCTTGGAGCTTACAAAAATATCATTGTGAACGAGAGCGTGCTTTGATAGCCATCACAATGGAATTATTTGGTAATCGTTTCAAGAGCAATGTATTGTTTTTTGGTGAGAAGAACATGAACCAAAGGACTTCCAAGAAGACGATGAACCTGAAAATTATATATTTTTCCACCGTCATTCTACTTCATCATAAACCAACCCTCGTTGGACCGTGTTCAGAAAGTGTCTTGAGCATTTGAAATTTCAAGAGAATTGAGAATGAGAAAAGAAAAAAAGCTATAATTATGAAATTATAAGGGAGGTTTGAGCGGAAATGAAACACCGTGTAAAATCGTGGAGACGAAGTATTGGCAGTGAAGGCAGTGAAAGAGGGAGAACACATGTGTTGAACAACCATGAATTTAGGTGATGATAGACATCTATATTTCTTAAGTGACAGGTAAAGATTGGGGAGCACGTAGCCAGGAATAAATTGCACACCACACTTTCATCATATTAATTCAAAAAATAACCAGAAAAATCGATGCTAAATCCACAAAAATCTTTAACAATCACTTTCCTCCAAATCTAAAATAGTGTGTGTGTATATATATATATATATATATATATATATATATATATATATATATATATATATATATATGATATAGATCCAGTAAGAAATTTTTTTGGTAGGAAGGTAAGAAGTTTTTTTTTCTACATATTCTTTTGACGAATAAAAAAACTGAATCACTAGATGATTCATTTGTAAGATGATTCACATGAAAAAATTCTCAAAAAAACATCTTTATGATTCATTTTTAAGTAATTAAGAAAAAATTCACTTTTATAACAATTTTAGTGAATAACAACAAAATCATTATATAAATGAATCCTCGAGATGTTTTTTTGAGAATTTTTTATTGTGAATCATCTTACAAATGAATCATCTAATGATTCATTTTGTTTGTTCGCGAAAAAAATCTGTAGAAAAAAAACTTCTTACCTTCCTACCAAAAGTTTCCTTCTTATTTGATCTTGACTCTCTCTCTCTCTCTCTCTCTCTCTCTATATATATATATATATATATATATATATATATATATATATATATATATATATATATATATATATATATATATATATTACTTCTTACTATCTTATAATACCTACATAATAATGAACCCCACCAATTTTAAGACAATTATCTTAAAACTAAGGAAAGCAAATCCTAGCCTTTTATTTTAATTTGACTAGTATATGATCATGATCCATGTAAACAAAAACCAACCAATTAAAACAAAGGGATCATATCACCCTCACATAACTAAGGGAGGAAGGAGTCCATCCCTTCCAACCCACTCAACCCACTGCCACATCAGCGCCACATCAGATTTTCTCTTTCTTTTCTTTCCTAACCCTCCCAACCTACATCACATGGAAATCGTATCTTTCTCCACCCACTAAATTTTGAATTTTAAAATATATACACTCTAATTAAAATCATTCAAAAACAATTAACAAAAATATATAAAAGTAATTCACAAACTAATAAAAACCATACAAACACAAATTGATACAAGTTTTTTTGCTTGAGGTACCATTAAGTAATACATGTTCTTGTATTGTTTTAATAATAATAATAATAATAATAATAATAATAATAATAATAAAGAATGGGACGTAAAACAAAAAGTGGCAGCTTTAATCGTTCACAATTCACTTCACTATGTTTGAAATGAAAATAAAATAGCACTGTGATGTATTTTGGGTGCATTATTCACAAAAGGATGGGTGGGTTCACCAAACCGCCAACATGCAATACCCTTGGTGTGGTTGATTTAAGCTTGATCCTTTTTTGTCTGATCGATAGAGAAACAAGATAAAACATGAGAGAGAGAGAGAGAGGTAAGTATACAAAGAATCATCAAAGTCGGACTATTTATACTTAAGTTATGCCCTGTATAGGGGTCTTTAGATGTCTGTTTCCAATGAGACAAATTATGAAACAGTTGATGATCAATAAGAACGGGTTACAGTTCGTTGTCACTTTTCTGGTTAATGTTAGAATCAGATGTAAATTAATCCACTATTTGGACCTCTTGGAGCTTACAAAAATATCATTAGGAACGAGAGCGTGCTTTGATATCCATCACAATGGAATTATTTGGTAATCGTTTCAAGAGCAATGTATTGTTTTTTGGTGAGAAGAACATGAACCAAAGTACTTCCAAGAAGACGACGAACCTGAAAATTATATATATTTCCACCGTCATTCTACTTCATCATAAACCAACCCTCGTTAGACCGTGTTCAGAAAGTGTCTTGAGCATTTGAAATTTCGAGAGAATTGAGAATAAGAAAAGAAAAAAGCTATAATTATGAAATTATAAGGGAGGTTTGAGAGGAAATGAAACACCGTGTAAAATCGTGCAGATGAAGTATTGGCAGTGAAGGCGGTGAAAGAGGGAGAACACATGTGGTGAACAACCATGAGTTTAGGTGATGATAGACATCTATATTTCTTAAGTGACGGGTAAAGATTGGAGAGCACGCAGCCAGGAATAAATTGCACACCACACTTTCATCATATTAATTCAAAAAATAACCAGAAAAATCGATGCTAAATCCACAAAAATCTTTAACAATCACTTTCCTCCAAATCTAAAATAGTATATATATATATATATATATATATATATATATATATATATATATATATATATATATATATATATATATATATCCGGTAAGAAAATGTTTTTGGTAGGAAGGTAAGAAGTTTTTTTTTCTACATATTTTTTTGACGAACAAAAAAAATGAATCACTAGATGATTCATTTGTAAGATGATTCACAAGAAAAAATTCTCAAAAAAACATCTTTATGATTCATTTTTAAGTAAATTAAGAAAAAATTCACTTTTATGACAATTTTAGTGAATAACAACAAAATCATTATATAAATGAATCATCGAGATGTTTTTTTGAGAATTTTTTCTTGTGAATCATCTTACAAATGAATCATCTAATGATTCATTTTGTTTGTTCGCGAAAAAAATATGTAGAAAAAAAAAAACTTCTTACCTTCCTACCAAAAATTTCCTTCTTATTTGATCTTGACTCTCTCTCTCTCTCTCTCTCTATATATATATATATATATATATATATATATATATATATATATATTACTTCTTACTATCTTATAATAATGAACCCCACCAATTTTAAGACAATTATCTTAAAACTAAGGAGAGCAAATCCTAGCCTTTTATTTTAATTTGAATGGTATATGATCATGATCCATGTAAACAAAAACCAACCAATTAAAACAAGGGATAATGACTTGAAAGGGTAACGAACTTTCAACTTTTGTCACATTTAGTCACTAAATTTTTTTTCGTTATCTATTTGCCATTGAACTATTGAAACTGTTCACATTTTACCCTTATGACCGGCTATTACCGGTCATAAGGGTAAAATGTGAACAGTTTCAATAGTTTAGTGGCAAATTGATAACGAAAAAAAGTTTAGTGACTAAATGTGAACAAAATCGAAAGTTTGTTTCCCTCTAAAAAGTTCAATGACTAAATGTGAACACACTTCCTGTTGTATTATGTTTTAGGAAAATTATTTATTTTTGTTTAATTGTAGCAACATTTGTTGATGAAGAAATCTATGAAATAAAAAAAACAAAATGAAACATCCGGATTTCCAGGTATCATAATTTAAGTATTTTTCTTTTGAGTTAGGAAGAGAGACTCAACGAGTTGACGCCTCAACTCGTCGAGTAAGGTCGCGACTGATGACTTGGATTAATGAATGGACTCGACGAGTCGGTGAGGCGATTCGACGAGTCCGCGCTGTTGGCAGAAACCCTAAATCTTTGGGCCTGAGCCATATTTAAAGGAACTTATGACCTTCAATTGCGACTACTTTTCCTATAAGTGAGAACCCTAGCGAGCTTGAGTGTGTAGAGTGAGAGGAAGAGCTATCTTGAGATTTTTGGTGTGATAGATCTGGACCCTTCTAGGTCCAGAGAGATGAGAATATGAAACTTTAGTAGAGTAAACCTTGGGGTTCGAAGTTATGAAGCATAACCTTAACCAACAATGTGATGAAATAAAATGATGAGAGATAGGTGATGATAATTAGGTAAATATATGATGATGAATATGTGATGTAGGATGAAAGGAGATACCATAACCTTAACCAGCACTGTGGCGATGTAGTCATCTACCAGAGTATAGATGGCGACCACAGACTATTCTAGACAGCCCAGTGGAAACACCAGCAGGCCCATAACTTGTAGGTGATGAATTACAATTTCAGGCGATATTGTAACTACGTATTCATGCGATGATACTCTAACCCCTTACTATGAATTACGAATTCAGACGATGTTGTAACTATATATTCATGGGATGTCACAAATTTCGCATGCCAAACCAATGGTCATAATTCACATCAGTAAGAATGATCCATTTTTTTGTAAAACCAAAATCAGATTGGAAATTTTGATTTTTTATTTTGGAAAATGTCAAACCATTGGTTTTTTATTTCGGTTTTGGTTTTTTGTTTTTTTTTTTAAAATATATTTTCAGGGTTTTGTTTTGTTTTTTTTTTTATTTCATAGATTTCTTCATCAACAAATGTTGCTACAATTTAACAAAAATAAATAATTTGCTAAAACATAATACAAGAGGAAGTTTGTTCACATTTAGTCATTGAACTTTTTAGAGGGAAACGAACTTTCGATTTCGTTCATATTTAGTCACTAAACTTTTTTTCGTTATCTATTTGCCATTGAACTATTGAAACTGTTCACATTTTACCCTTATGACCGGCAACAGCCGGTCATAAGGGTAAAATATGAACAGTTTCAATAGTTCAATGGCGAATACATAACGAAAAAAAGTTTAGTGACTAAATGTGACAAAAATTGAAAGCTCGTTACCCTTTCAAGTCATTATCCCTTAAAACAAAGGTATCATATCACCCTCACATAACTAAGGGAGGAAGGAGTCCATCCCTTCCAACCCACTCAACCCACTGCCATATCAGCGCCACATCAGATTTTCTCTTTCTTTTCTCTTCTAACCCTCCCAACCTACATCACATGGAAATCATATATTTCTCCACCCACTAAATTTTGAATTTTAAAATATATATACACTAATTAAAATCATTCAAAAACAATTAACAAAAATATATAAAAGTAATTCACAAACTAATAAAAATCATACAAACACAAATTGATACAAGTTTTTTTGCTTGAGGTACCATTAAGTAATACATGTTCTTGTATTGTTTTAATAATAATAATAATAATAATAATAATAATAATAATAATAATAATAATAATAAAGAAAGGGACGTAAAACAAAAAGTGGCAGCTTTAATCGTTCACAATTCACTTCAGTATGTTTGAAATGAAAATAAAATAGCACTGTGATATATTTTGGATGCATTATTCACAAAAGGATGGGTGGGTTCACCAAACCGCCAACATGCAATAAATAATCTAACCCATTGGATTCGCACGTGCAAGGTATCGTATCTATGCTTTACCGCCGGTACAGCCGAGTCCCAAGTCCCAAACCACTTGTGACTCCGTCCTCCCTAACAAACTTGCAAAAATTTGAAACACTATAAACACAGATAACACTAAGATTTCTAACAATGTGATCCTCATTTTAGAACATTTGAGGTGTTTATAGATTATCTCTTTTCTGTCTATAATAGCACGCTCAACCTTCACCACATCCCTCACCACCAAACTTCGCCACCATACTCTCCCTTCTTCGTTATTACCACCCATTATCACTTGTATTTCAACTCTCTTCAGTTGCATACATTTCCAGATGTTGCAAACCGCCATTACCATTGGTGCTACTACGAAATCACCATCATCTCTGCTGCTGAAAAACTGATTTAAAGACCATCGATTGCTGTTGCTCTATTAGGCCACCAGCCACCAACCGCACCACCTCTCAACATAGTTTGGTGCACACCCCCGAGCAAGATGGCGGAAACGTCCGAGGGCTGTAGTGACTCAATTGAATACCATCACAGTGAATATACATGAAACATAACATCATTCATCACCATGCATTGGAATAGTACAACTGGTAGTGTTTACATTTAGTACATTGTTTCAAAACATTACATTCCTAAAAAGTAGATTATTCGATACTAGTTAAACAAACAACAAGATATCACTGAGTACATTTTTCCCTGTTGATTTACCTGTTACCTGAGAATACAAGCATTTTGAAAAACGTCAACATATGGAATGTTTGTGAGTTCATAAGTAATGTTTGAAATGTAATGTTTTGTATTGTTTTGAAAACCGTCAGAAAATCCGATATTTTCTGTAAAAAAATATTGTATAAAAAGTGTGAAGATCCATAAGTATGCTTGTTTGTTGCTATAAATGTAATAAAAGTTGTTATACTTGGTATGCATCTCGTAGGTGTATGAATTGAAAACCCTAGGAAAACCCGATGTTTTCCTAACACTTTGAATTACGCGTTTTATATTTTGTTGTACCGTTGCGACGTGTGTGTTTGATGATTCCACGTGACATTGGATTAATTATGGGTTGTGAATTTTTATAAGCACGCATTAATGAAAACGACTAGTTTACAACTATACAAACGATTCCTTAGGCGTCGTCCGTATTATTCACTTAATCCAACCACCCCGACTTCTCATAGCCCCACGACCGAGGAGGAAAGAGGGTACGAAACCCCAATATTTCCATAAGTCGTTCAAGGCTATCGTGAATGCGAAGGGCCCTTGGCCGACCTGCATTTCTGAATTCCTGACTTTACTAGCGTTACCAGAGGACCCTTTGGGCCCAACGGCACAAAAGCCATTGAATGTCCTTTTACACGGAATTAGGTCATACAAGACCCAATCAACATGTAAGCGAGTTCCCTTCGAGCCTAAAGATCATGTCATTGGGCTAGGTAGGCCCAACAAGCACGATTTGAAACTTTCAGGCCCAAAGATGGTGTATCGACGTCTGGTGTATTCCCACGTGTGTATTGAATTCCCAAAATTTCCGCGTGTGTATTGATGTATCGTCGTATTATTATTGTTGGGTTCGTTGTGGATTCGCAACCGAATCAATTCGTTTGGTAACGATTTTGGTGTTGAAGGTGTATTATATTTCACCGGTAGTCGTGGTACTGATATTTTATCATAACAGATTTATTATTTCAAAACACTAAATTTTTTGTTTTTCCAACCCCTTTCTTTTGGATAAATTACAATTTTTGGCCCTTTGTATGATAGAATTTCCCATTTTAGTCCTTAAACCATTTTTCTTGACACTATAGTATCAAAACTTGTAGAAAAGACATTTTTCAGCTCAAATTTATTTGAAAAACAGTTTTAGTCCCTCAAAAAGAAGTTTTCTCGGCTGAAACCTCAATGTTTCGCAATTTTTACACTTTTGGCCCACAATAGAAAATCTTTGCATCTTTGGTCCTTTTATATGTGAAAAGCATTTTTAACCCTTGAAATGAACTTGGTACACTAATAGTCCCCTGTTTTACAGAAAAGTGCAGTTTCAGCCCCTCTAAATTAAAAATCTCGCAATTTGGGCTCTATTGGGCTGAAAAGTTCATTTTTGGCCCATTAAGTTTAAAAATTCACATTTTAATCCATCAAAAGAGTAAATTTTTAGAAAATACATTTTTGAATCTGTTTTGACTCATCTCAACCCTCAGAATTTGTATTTTGTCATTTTGGGCCCTTTAGTTTTATATTTTTAGCATTTTGAGCCCAAAAATGGGTTTTAAGCCCAATGAGGTTCATATTAATCACCTTGGTTATTTTTCTATAAATGATTTGTATGAAATAATATAAGTTGTACTTATTTAATTCAACATATTGTAGATATCGGTTTCTAAACTCATTTTGACTAGATCCAACACCACAATCACATAGAACATATATAAGCATAGAAATCACACAAAGCATACATATACTCATAGATCTACACATTTTCTTGTATTCCCCCCCCCCCCACCCCCCCACAAAACTTATAAAAACCGAAAAATAGGGGGTATGAAGCTCACCTTTTCTTGTGGTTTCGATTTGAAGAAGAAAAGAGAAGAGTTTGTTGGTATTTCGGCCCTAGCAACCTTTCCTTGGAAGATGTCGAATTTAAGGAGCTTCTAAGGTGCAAGATCACAAGATTGAATGAATTTAGAATAGATTTTGATGAAGTGAAGGGAGTTAGATCATAAGTTAGCCATTAACTTACCTTAGGTGATGAATTACTTTATGAAGATCCTCAGACTTCAAGCCAAATTTTCGAGATTTTAGATGGAGAGAGTGGATGATTCTTGAGTAATTTAGAGAGAGTTTTGTGAGGTGTGTGTTCATTTCTTGCTCTCGGCCGAAGGAAAAAGAGGGAGAAATAAATAGATCTTGAAGTGATATGTGCATGGAAATGTGAGATAAGATGCATGGAAAACCAACATGTAAAAATGAGGTGGCTACAAAAGTCAACTCTCCCTTTTTACATGGGCTTGGGCCGAGAATTGGAGAGGGAGAGAAAAGAATTTGGGCCTTGCATGCTTAAGCCTTTTTTATGTTTATGTTAAGTGGTGTTTGGTCCAAATAACCATAGATATGGTTCTTATGACCTATTAGGGCTACATTAGGTTAGATTTGGCGCAAAATGGTTCATATGATTGATTTATTTCATTCTAGGCCCAATATGGCCCAAAATGTTGAAATAAATGGAAGTGGGTTCAATTGGAGCCCATTTAAGGGTTCTAAGCCCAAGATAGTCAAATTGGAAGTTTATTGGTCCATTGGGCCCAACAAGGAAGTCCTAGTCCAAAATGGGCCTAAACAAGAACTTCTAGGGTTTCCAATTGCTTGTTGACTATTTGTAATGCTTGTATGAAGTGTTTGATGGAAAACTTGTTGTTATAAAGTAAGTATCATGTATGCTTTCATGTCCTAGATTCATAATTCTTACTTAAGTGTTGAAGTTACAAGGCACAAAATTTCTAGTTGTGACATCATCCCCCCGTTAGAGGGAATTTCGTCCCGAAATTCTATTTGAAAGCTAGATTTGAGAATGCTAGAATAGGTGAGGGTACTTTTGCTTCATTTGATCTTCGCGTTCCCACGTGAATTCTGGCCCACGCTTCGTGTTCCACTGTACTTTCACGATCGGAATGCGACTTTGCTTAGTACGCTTCACCTCCCTGTCCATGATTTCAATCGGTTCTTCAACAAATAGGAGATTCTCGTTGATTTCGATCTCGTCAAGGGGAATGACGAGTGTTTCATCCGATAGACACTTCTTTAGATTAGAGACATAGAACACGGGGTGTACACTATTGAGCTCGGCGGGTATTTTGTAGTTTATATGTCACTGGACCTATTCGGGCGACGATTTCGAAAGGTCCAATGTACCGTGGGTTCAGTTTTCCCCGTTTCCCGAAACGAATGACTCCTTTCCGTTTATCGGCGTAGCTCTTTTGTTGGTCGTGCGATGCTTGTAATCAAGCTCTGATTTGAACGATCTTTTCCGTGGTTTCACGAATGATCTCCGGTCCCGTTAGAGCCTTGTCCAATGCGAGTGTTTTTGCTAGTTGGGTGTCACCCACCTCAGCCCAACATAACGGTGATCTACACTTACGCCCGTATAGTGCTTCGAAAGGAGCGACCTTGATGCTTGAATGGTAACTGTTATTATACGAAAAGTCGACTAAAGGTAAGTGGGTATCCCAAGACTTCCCAAAGCCTATCACACATGCACGAAGCATGTCTTCGAGCGTTTGAATGGTTCGTTCACTTTGACCATCCATTTGTGGGTGGTAAGCGGTGCACATGTCGAGATGGGTTCCGAGTGCTTTCTGGAGTGATTGCCAAAACTGTGAAGTGAACCTACTGTCCCTATCCGAAATAATAGACACTGGTACTCCGTGAAGTCTCACGATTTCTCGAATGTATAAATGTGTCAGTCTCTCCATCTTGTAGGATTCTTTTATTGGCAGGAAATGGGCAGATTTCATCAGTCGGTCGACTATTACCCATATGGTATCTAGTCCATCCGAGGTCTTGGGTAGCTTGGTCACGAAATCCATAGAAATCCCTTCCCATTTCCACTCAGGGATTACCAGTTGCTGTAATAATCCTGAGGGCTTCTGGTACTCCACCTTTACCTTAGCACAAGTAAGGCACTTACCAACATAGGTGGCAATTTCCGCCTTCATGTTAGGCCACCAATAGTGTTGTTTAATATCCAAATACATCTTGTCTGAGCCGGGATGGATCGAGTATCGCGTCTTGTGAGCTTCATTCATGACTACCTCCCTAAATCCTCCGTGTTTAGGGACCCAAATACGGTTCATGAAGTAGTATACTCCGTCTTCTTTTACCTCTAGATTCTTCTCCATTCCGCGTAGTGCTTCACTTGCTCTGTTTTCCGTCTTCATGGCCTCTGACTGGGCTACCCCAATCTGAGTGGTTAAGTGCGATTGGATGGTTATTGAGAGAGTTTCCGCACGACGATTAGAGTACTCCTTCCGGCTCAATGCATCAGCTACCATGTTGGCCTTGCCCGGGTGGTACTTGATTTCACACTCGTAATCGTTTAATAATTCAACCCATCTTCATTGCCTCATATTCAACTCTTTTTTATTCAAGATATGCTGGAGACTTTTGTGATCCGTGAAAATGGTGCACTTCGTACCATAAAGGTAATGCCTCCAAATCTTCAGAGCAAAGACCACGGCTCCCAATTCCAGATCATAGGTTGTATAATTCACTTCGTGTATCTTTAGTTGTCGGGATGTGTAGGCTATCACTCTTCCACGCTACATGAGAACGCAACCTAAACCCTGATGACGCGTCACAGTAAACCACGAAATCTTCCGTTCCCTCCGGTAGAGATAGTACTGGGGCACTACAGAGAGCTTGTTTCAGGGTTCGGAATGCAACTTCTTGTTTGTTTGTCCATTTGAATGGCATGCCATTTCGTGTAAGTGAGGTAAGTGGTTTGGAGATCTTGGAGATGTCTTGAATGAATCTCCTATAGTAGCCTGCTAGACCTAAAAATTGGTGGATTTCCGTGGGTGTTGTCGGGACTGCCCATCCTTCGACAGCTTTGACCTTAGAGGGATCCACATGAATTCCATCTTGGCTAACAACATGACCTAGGAAGTTCACACTACGGAGCCAAAACACACACTTGGAGAGTTTTGTGTACAACTTTTCCGATAGTAGAGTTTCTAGAATTTGTCGGAGATGTTGACCATGCTCTTCCTCACTTCGGGAATAGACAAGAATGTCATCAATGACGACAATGACAAAATTGTCGAGGAATGGTCGACAGATTCGGTTCATCAGATCCATAAATGCGGCAGGGGCATTTGTTAGACCAAAGGGCATTACGACAAATTCATAATGTCCGTAATGAGCTCAGAAAGCGGCTTTTGGAATATCCTCTTCCCGGACCTTGAGTTGATGGTATCCGGACCGTAGATCTATCTTAGAAAAGTAACTAGCTCCTTGGAGCTGGTCAAATAGATCGTCGATTTGTGGGAGTGGATAGCGGTTTTTAACAGTGTGTTTATTTAACTCTCTGTAATCGATGCACATCCTAAAAGATCCGTCCTTCTTTATGACAAATAGGACCGGAGCTCCCCATGGCGAGTAACTAGGTCGGATGAATCCTTTGCCCAAGAGTTCGCTGACAATTCCTGCATTTCTGCAGGAGCTAGCCGGTAGGGCGATTTAGCGAGAGGGGTTGCCCCTGGAACGAGGTCAATTCGGAACTCAACTTATCTCTCTGGGGGTACTCCAGGAAGATCTTCAAGAAATACGTCTGGGAATTCACGTGCTACTGGAATATCTCGAATGTTAGTCTCTTCCTTGGTTTTATCCACTTTGTGAGCCAGAAATGTCAAATCCTTCTTTCATAGATGTTTCTGTGCTTGGATGCACGAGATGATGCGGAGGTTCGTGCTAGGTTTATCTCTGTAAATAACTAGGGTTTCGTGATTGGGAAGATGAAGGCGAACAGCCTTCTCGTGACACATAATTTCGGCATGGTGAGGGCTTAACCAGTCCATGCCAATAATCACATCGAAACTCCTAATGGAAACAAGCATCAAGTCTATTTAAAATACGTGTTAATTTAGAGTTAGGGTACATCCGATGTAGATTTCCCCAGTGGATTCGGTTTTCCCACTGGCCATTTCCACCGTAAAGGTTTCATTGAGCTTATAGGGTTGTTGTCTTAACAAATGCTTAAACTTATTGCTCACAAAACTTCGCTCCGCTCCGGTGTCAAATAGGATGCATGCATATGTGTAGTTTAGGGGAAACGTACTGGTAATAACGGCGGGATCCTGAATTGCTTCCCCCTGACCCATAGTCAACATTCTTTCGATTCCTCCATTTTCGGGATTGTTGTTTTTGGGGCAGTTTCGATGGAAATACCCAGTCCTTCCACAACCATAGTAGGTGTGACTAGGTCCGACATTGTTGCCGCCAACGTTGGTGTTGTTGTTGTTGCGGTTGTTGTTGTTGTTGTTGTTGTTGTTGTTGTTGTTGTTGTTGTTGTTGTTGTTGTTGTTGTTGTTGTTGTTGTTGTTGTTGATTCTGAAGAGGGTAAGCCCTGCAGTACCTTCCAGTGTGTCCCTTCCGATTGCAACTGGTGCACTGTATCTCCATGCATTCTCCATTGTGATGGAATCCAAATTTGTTACACTTGGGAAGATTACCGGAATAAGGTCTAGGAGCATTTGGAGCAGCTGAGGCTGGAGCATGTGGTGTAGCTGGAACTTGCGCGGTGGTAACATTCATCGCCACTGTCTGCTGCTTCTTGGAAGTCTCGGAGCCTTGACGCCCCTTTCTTTTGTTGTTCTTCCTCCTCTTGCCATCACTTTCCTTCTTGGCCTCAGTCTCCGCTGGCTTGTCACCCTTCTTGTTGTTGTGGTCATACAGCTTCTTCGCCAATCTCTTAGCACTGTCGAAAGTTTCGGGATCTGCAGCTATTATGTTTCCTTGGATTGGAGAGGTTAGTCCCCAGATGAATCGCTCGATCTTCTTTCCTTCCGAGGTGATCATGCCTGGACATAACAGAGATAGTTCACTAAATCTTGCTATGTAGCCATCGATGTCAACATTCTGTACAGTGAGGTTCCACAGTTCTTGTTCCATTTTCTAAATCTCACCACGAGGGCAGTACTCAGCCATCAGCATTTCTTTCATTTCTATCCATGGCATGGAGTTGGCTACAAAAAGTGTCATGGCTTCCACGTGTCCGTTCCACCAGGTGAGCGCTTGATCGACAAAAGTGCAGGCTGCAAACTTCACCTTCATCCCCTCGGGACAATCGCATATCTCGAATACCGATTCCACCTTCTCGATCCATCGCTTCAGGGTGATCACTCCTCCAGTACCGTTAAAGGTTCGTGGTTTGGCGTTTGCGAAGTCCTTGTAGGTACACGTTTTGGTGGGTCCTTGATTCATTTCGTTGTTCGAACTTCTGGGCCCTTGCCAGTTGCCTCCTCCGTAGTTCCCTTGGTGAATTTGTGCCATAGCTGCAGTGACCGCAGCAGATACGGCCTCCAGGAATGCATTGGAGTCAGTTTCGGCTGGGGTTGGTCCAGGGTTTCTGCGAGTAGGTCGGCGAGGCATCTTTCTGTCATGAAACGGAAAGATGTCGAGTGTACATGGTTTCTGTGAGGTTGTGATCCTACTGACTAGGTGCGTGGTACGTACTTAAACACTTCTACCATTTAGCATACAATCATAGTTCTCAACACATAGCAATTTGTAATGTCATAATAAACACGCAAAAGTTCATTAATATTATCCGCATTTGATACATGAAAATTTTGCTCGCGAGAGCATACATGACTGACACTAGTTCGACAGCATATCGACTCTATGAGTAGTGTAGTCACTTAAACATAGAATCGAGGTACATAACATAGTTCCTAATGATCTAGTAAGATAAGTCTATCCCTAACCGCAATGAGTTGTGTCTGGGGGTGGTGCTGAGGATGTGGATGCACCCTGAAGACGAGCCACCTGTCGTTCTGCGTCCTGGAGTCGAGACTCCCACCTCACCTGCCTCATGTGGAACTCTCGAAGGACGTTACGTGTCTCCTGTTCCGCACGCTCGACCCTAGTCCACAACTGGCGTACCTGATCAGCAGTGCCCTGAGCAAGGTCGCCAGTGTTCCGTAACTATCTCACCATGTCTGGGAGGGCTCGATCAGCCGGTTCTTCGTCCCTTAGGTCAAAAAACTCGCGTGCCGTGCCGTACGGGGGTTGCTGTCCCTGTTGTTTGCTCCATCTCCAAAGATCTATACCCCAGGGAGGTGTAGGACCAGTGGGGCCCACCCGGTAAGCAGGCACCCTGATCGGGTAAGGGGGGTAGATGACTTCGGACTCCACATCTGAATCACCCACTTCACTATCATCGGGTTCCTCCTCGAAGCCTCCTTCATGTTCTTCCTCCTCCTGTTCCTCTTCTGGTTCGGCAGACTCGCCCTCGACTCATGCCTCCGGTTCCCCATCAGATTCCTCTTCGGGGTCTTCCTCATGCTCTTCCTCATCTAACCATCAGTTGTTTCCCTAATTAGGGAAGGAAGGATCTCCGGGGTGATGAAAACCAACCATGCTGTCTGCGAGAGTGTGTAAATATGCTAACATTATTCCTAGGATGCTACAACTATTGTACCGACTAAGCAGGCGTTCTCTATTTGGTGCTAAAAGGGTATAGTTTTAGGTTCCCTACCTATCACGATCTCATCAGAACATGTCTTAGTTATACCTTGGAGAGAATGTAGTTGATCAGGCTACATCCACTCCTTGATACCACTAAGAACAGTCCTGAATTAACCGGGATACTAGCATTATCTTGTTTGGTTCGACGTTATATTCTTATTCCTAATGCAAGCAAGGGTGGTTTATTGTTGTTTTCTATTTGTTTTGTTTAGAGTTGTGTTAGTCCCTCTTTTGGTTTATAGTTGCATATCAATGTGTGGCTAGATATGCTAGTTCACTATAAACAAAGTTCTGATACCAACCTATCACACCCCCGAAGCAGATGGCGGAAACATCTGAGGGCTGTAGTGACTCAATTGAATATAATCACAGGGAATATACATGAAACATAACATCATTCATCACCATGCATTGGAATAGTACAACTGGTAGTGTTTACATTTAGTACATTGTTTCAAAACATTACATTCCCAAAAAGTAGATTGTTCGATACTAGTTAAACAAACAACAAGATATCACTGAGTACATTTTCCCCCATTGATTTACCTGTTACCAGAGAATACAAGCATTTTCAAAAACGTCAACATATGGAATATTGGTGAGTTCATAAGTAATGTTTGAAATGTAATGTTTTGTATTGTTTTGAAAACCGTCAGAAAATCCGATATTTTCTGTAAAAAAAAATATTGTATAAAAAGTGTGAAGATCCGTAAGTATGCTTGTTTGTTGCTATAAATGTAATAAAAATTGTTATACTTGGTATGCATCTCGTAGGTGTATGAATTGAAAACCCTAGGAAAACCCGATGTTTTCCTAACACTTTGAATTACGCGTTTTATATTTTGTTGTACCGTTGCGACGTGTGTGTTTGATGATTCCAGGTGACATTGGATTAATTATGGATTGTGAATTGTTATGAGCACGCATTAATGAAAACGACTAGTTTACAACTATACAAACGATTCCTTAGGCGTCGTCCGTATTATTCACTTAATCCAACCACCCCGACTTCTCATAGCCCCACGACCGAGGAGGAAATAGGGTACGAAACCCCGATATTTCCATAAGTCGTTCAAGGCTATCGTGAATGCGAAGGGCCCTTGGCCCGACCTGCATTTGTGAATTCTCGACTTTACTAGCAGTACCAGAGGACCCTTGGGGCCCAATGGCACAAAAGCCATTGAAAGTCCTTTTACACGGAATTAGGTCATATAAGCCCCAATCAACATGTAAGCAAGTTCCCTTCGAGCCTAAAGATCATGTCATTGGGCTAGCTAGGCCCAACAAGCACAATTTGAAACTTTCAGGCCCAAAGATGGTGTATCGACGTCTGGTGTATTCCCACGTGTGTATTGAATTCCCGAAATTTCCGCGTGTGTATTGACGTATCGTCGTATTATTATTGTTGGGTTCGTTGTGGATTTGCGACCGAATCAATTCGTCTGGTAACGATTTTGGTGTTGAAGGTGTATTATATTTCGTCGGTAGTCGTGATACTGATATTTTATCATAGCAGATTTATTATTTCAAAACACTAAAATTTTTCTTTTTGCAACCCCTTTCTTTTGGATAAATTACAATTTTTGGCCCTTTGTATGATAGAATTTCCCATTTTAGTCCTTAAACCATTTTTCTTGACACAATAGTATCAAAACTTATAGAAAAAACATTTTTCAGCTCAAATTTATTTGAAAAACAGTTTTAGTCCCTCAAAATGAAGTTTTCTCGGCTGAAACCTCAATTTTTCGCAATTTTTACACTTTTGGCCCACAATAGAAATTTTTTGCATCTTTGGTCCTTTTATATGTGAAAGCATTTTAACCCTTGAAATGAACTTGGTACACTAATAGTCCCCTGTTTTACAGAAAAGTGCAGTTTCAGCCCCTCTAAATTAAAAATCTCGCAATTTGGGCTTTATTGGGCTGAAAAGTTCATTTTTGGCCCATTAAGTTTAAAAATTCACATTTTAATCCATCAAAAGAGTAAATTTTCAGCATATACATTTTTGAATCTGGTTTGACTCATCTCAACCCTCATAATTTGTATTTTGTTATTTTGGGCCCTTTAGTTTTATATTTTTAGCATTTTGAGCCCAAAAATGGGTTTTAAGCCCAATAAGGTTCATATTAATCACCTTGGTTATTTTTCTATAATGGATTTGTATGAAATAATACAAGTTGTACTTATTTCATTCAACATATTGTAGATGCTCCCTGAAGACGAGCCACCTGTCCCTTTGCGTCCTGGAGTCGAGACTCCCACCTCACCTGCCTCATGTGGAACTCTCGAAGGACGTTACGTGTCTCCTGTTCCGCACGCTCGACCTTAGTCCACAACTGGTGTACCTGATCAGCAGTGCCCTGAGCAAGGTCGCCAGTGTTCCGTAACCGTCTCACCATGACTGGGAGGGCTCGATCAGTTGGTTCTTCGTCCCTCAGGTCAAAGAACTCGCGTGCCGTGCCGTACGGGGGTCGTTGTCCCTGTTGTTTGCTCCATCTCCAAAGATCAATACCCCAGGGAGGTGTAGGACTAGTGGGGCCCACCCGGTAAGCAGGCACCCTGATCGGGTAAGGGGGGTTGATGACTTCGGAATCCGCATCCGAATCACCCACTTCACTGTCATCGGGTTCCTCCTCGAAGCCTCCTTCATCTTCTTCCTCCTCCTGTACCTCTTTTGGTTCGGCAGGCTCGCCCTCGACTCCTGCCTCCGGTTCCCCATCAGATTCCTCTTCGGGGTCTTTCTCAAGCTCTTCCTCATCTAACCATCCGTTGTTTCCCTGGTTAGGGAAGTAAGGATCTCCGGGGTGATGAAAACCAACCATGCTGTCTGCGAGAGTGTGTAAATATGCTAACATTATTCCTAGGATGCTACAACTATTGTACCGACTAAGCATGCGTTCTCTTTTTGGTGCTAAAGGGGTATAGTTTTAGGTTCCCTACCTATCACGATCTCATTATAACATGTGTTAGTTATACCTTGGAGAGAATGTAGTTGATCAGGCTACATCCACTCCTTGATACCACTAAGAACAGTCTTGAATTAACCGGGATACTAGCATTATCTTGTTTGGTTCGACGTTATATTCTTATTCCTAATGCAAGCAAGGGTGGTTTATTGTTGTTTTCTACTTGTTTTGTTCAGAGTTGTGTTAGTCCCTCTTTTGGTTTATAGTTGCATATCAATGTGTGGCTAGATATGCTAGTTCACTATAAACAAAGTTCTGATACCAACCTATCACACCCCCGAACCAGATGGCGGAAACATCCGAGGGCTGTAGTGACTCAATTGAATATAATCACAGGGAATATACATGAAACATAACATCATTCATCACCATGCATTGGAATAGTACAACTGGTAGTGTTTACATTTAGTACATTGTTTCAAAACATTACATTCCCAAAAAGTAGATTGTTCGATACTAGTTAAACAAACAACAAGATATCACTGAGTACATTTTCCCCCATTGATTTACCTGTTACCAGAGAATACAAGCATTTTCAAAAACGTCAACATATGGAATATTGGTGAGTTCATAAGTAATGTTTGAAATGTAATGTTTTGTATTGTTTTGAAAACCGTCAGAAAATCCGATATTTTCTGTAAAAAAAATATTGTATAAAAAGTGTGAAGATCCGTAGGTATGCTTGTTTGTTGCTATAAATGTAATAAAAATTGTTATACTTGGTATGCATCTCGTTGGTGTATGAATTGAAAACCTTAGGAAAACCCGATGTTTTCCTAACACTTTGAATTACGCGTTTTATATTTTGTTGCACCGTTGCAACGTGTGTGTTTGATGATTCCAGGTGACATTGGATTAATTATGGATTGTGAATTGTTGTGAGCACGCATTAATGAAAACGACTAGTTTACAACTATACAAACGATTCCTTAGGCGTCGTCCGTATTATTCACTTAATCCAACCACCCCGACTTCTCATAGCCCCACAACCGAGGAGGAAAGAGGGTACGAAACGCCGATATTTCCATAAGTTGTTCAAGGCTATCGTGAATGCGAAGGGCCCTTGGCCCGACCTGCATTTGTGAATTCTCGACTTTACTAGCGGCACCAGAGGACCCTTCGGGCCCAACGGCACAAAAGCCATTGAAAGTCCTTTTACACGGAATTAGGTCATATAAGACCCAATCAACATGTAAGCAAGTTCCCTTCGAGCCTAAAGATCATGTCATTGGGCGAGGTAGGCCCAACAAGCACGATTTGAAACTTTCAGGCCCAAAGATGGTGTATCGACGTCTGGTGTATTCCCACGTGTGTATTGAATTCCCGAAATTTCCGCGTGTGTATTGACGTATCGTCGTATTATTATTGTTGGGTTTGTTGTGGATTCGCGACCGAATCAATTCGTCTGGTAACGATTTTGGTGTTGAAGGTGTATTATATTTCGTCGGTAGTCAGGGTACTGATATTTTATCATAACAGATTTATTATTTCAAAACACTAAAATTTTTCTTTTTGCAACCCCTTTCTTTTGGATAAATTACAATTTTTGGCCCTTTGTATGATAGAATTTCCCATTTTAGTCCTTAAACCATTTTTCTTGACACTATAGTATCAAAACTTATAGAAAAAACATTTTTCAGCTCAAATTTATTTGAAAAACAGTTTAAGTCCCTCAAAATGAAGTTTTCTCGGCTGAAACCTCAATTTTTCGCAATTTTTACACTTTTGGCCCACAATAGAAATTTTTTGCATCTTTGGTCCTTTTATATGTGAAAGCATTTTAACCCTTGAAATGAACTTGGTACACTAATAGTCCCCTGTTTTACAGAAAAGTGCAGTTTCAGCCCTTCTAAATTAAAAATCTCGCAATTTGGGCTTTATTGGGCTGAAAAGTTCATTTTTGGCCCATTAAGTTTAAAAATTCACATTTTAATCCATCAAAAGAGTAAATTTTCAGAATATACATTTTTGAATCTGGTTTGACTCATCTCAACCCTCATAATTTGTATTTTGTTATTTTGGGCCCTTTAGTTTTATATTTTTAGCATTTTGAGCCCAAAAATGGGTTTTAAGCCCAATGAGGTTCATATTAATCACCTTGGTTATTTTTCTATAATTGATTTGTATGAAATAATACAAGTTGTACTTATTTCATTCAACATATTGTAGATGCTCCCTGAAGACAAGCCACCTGTCGTTTTGCGTCCTGGAGTCGAGACTCCCACCTCACCTGCCTCATGTGGAACTCTCGAAGGATGTTACGTGTCTCCTGTTCCGCACGCTCGACCCTAGTCCACAACTGGTGTACCTGATCAGCAGTGCCCTGAGCAAGGTCGCCAGTGTTCCGTAACCGTCTCACCATGACTGGGAGGGCTCGATCAGTTGGTTCTTCGTCCCTCAGGTCAAAGAACTCGCGTGCCGTGCCGTACGGGGGTCGTTGTCCCTGTTGTTTGCTCCATCTCCAAAGATGAATACCCCAGGGAGGTGTAGGACCAGTGGGGCCCACCCGGTAAGCAGGCACCCTGATCGGGTAAGGGGGGTTGATGACTTCGGAATCCGCATCCGAATCACCCACTTCACTGTCATCGGGTTCCTCCTCGAAGCCTCCTTCATCTTCTTCCTCCTCCTGTACCTCTTTTGGTTCGGCAGGCTCGCCCTCGTCTCCTGCCTCCGGTTCCCCGTCAGATTCCTCTTCGGGGTCTTTCTCAAGCTCTTCCTCATCTAACCATCCGTTGTTTCCCTGGTTAGGGAAGTAAGGATCTCCGGGGTGATGAAAACCAACCATGCTGTCTGCGAGAGTGTGTAAATATGCTAACATTATTCCTAGGATGCTACAACTATTGTACCGACTAAGCAGGCGTTCTTTTTTTGGTGCTAAAGGGGTATAGTTTTAGGTTCCCTACCTATCACGATCTCATCATAACATGTGTTAGTTATACCTTGGAGAGAATGTAGTTGATCAGGCTACATCCACTCCTTGATACCACTAAGAACAGTCTTGAATTAACCGGGATACTAGCATTATCTTGTTTGGTTCGGTGTTATATTCTTATTCCTAATGCAAGCAAGGGTGGTTTATTGTTGTTTTCTACTTGTTTTGTTCAGAGTTGTGTTAGTCCCTCTTTTGGTTTATAGTTGCATATCAATGTGTGGCTAGATATGCTAGTTCACTATAAACAAAGTTCTGATACCAACCTATCACACCCCCGAACCAGATGGCGGAAACATCCGAGGGCTGTAGTGACTCAATTGAATATAATCACAGGGAATATACATGAAACATAACATCATTCATCACCATGCATTGGAATAGGACAACTGGTAGTGTTTACATTTAGTACATTGTTTCAAAACATTACATTCCCAAAAAGTAGATTGTTCGATACTAGTTAAACAAACAACAAGATATCACTGAGTACATTTTCCCCCATTGATGTACCTGTTACCAGAGAATACAAGCATTTTCAAAAACGTCAACATATGGAATATTGGTGAGTTCATAAGTAATGTTTGAAATGTAATGTTTTGTATTGTTTTGAAAACCGTCAGAAAATCCAATAGTTTCTGTAAAAAAAATAATGTATAAAAAGTGTGAAGATCCGTAAGTATGCTTGTTTGTTGCTATAAATGTAATAAAAATTGTTATACTTGGTATGCATCTCGTTGGTGTATGAATTGAAAACCTTAGGAAAACCCGATGTTTTCCTAACACTTTGAATTACGCGTTTTATATTTTGTTGCACCGTTGCAACGTGTGTGTTTGATGATTCCAGGTGACATTGGATTAATTATGGATTGTGAATTGTTGTGAGCACGCATTAATGAAAACGACTAGTTTACAACTATACAAACGATTCCTTAGGCGTCGTCCGTATTATTCACTTAATCCAACCACCCCGACTTCTCATAGCCCCACGACCGAGGAGGAAATAGGGTACGAAACCCCGATATTTCCATAAGTCGTTCAAGGCTATCGTGAATGCGAAGGGCCCTTGGCCCGACCTGCATTTGTGAATTCTCGACTTTACTAGCAGTACCAGAGGACCCTTGGGGCCCAATGGCACAAAAGCCATTGAAAGTCCTTTTACACGGAATTAGGTCATATAAGCCCCAATCAACATGTAAGCAAGTTCCCTTCGAGCCTAAAGATCATGTCATTGGGCTAGCTAGGCCCAACAAGCACAATTTGAAACTTTCAGGCCCAAAGATGGTGTATCGACATCTGGAGTATTCCCACGTGTGTATTGAATTCCCGAAATTTCCGCATGTGTATTGACGTATCGTCGTATTATTATTGTTGGGTTCGTTGTGGATTCGCGACCGAATCAATTCGTATGGTAACGATTTTGGTGTTGAAGGTGTATTATATTTCGCTGGTAGTCGTGGTACTAGTATTTTATCATAACAGATTTATTATTTCAAAACACTAAAATTTTTCTTTTTGCAACCCCTTTCTTTTGGATAAATTACAATTTTTGGCCCTTTGTATGATAGAATTTCCCATTTTAGTCCTTAAACCATTTTTCTTGACACTATAGTATCAAAACTTCTAGAAAAGACATTTTTCAGCTCAAATTTATTTGAAAAACAGTTTTAGTCCCTCAAAATGAAGTTTTCTCGGCTGAAACCTCAATTTTTCGCAATTTTTACACTTTTGGCCCACAATAGAAAATCTTTGCATCTTTGGTCCTTTTATATGTGAAAAGCATTTTTAACCCTTGAAATGAACTTGGTACACTAATAGTCCCCTGTTTTATAGAAAAGTGCAGTTTCAGCCCCTCTAAATTAAAAATCTCGCAATTTGGGCTTTATTTGACTGAAAAGTTCATTTTTGGCCCATTAAGTTTAAAAATTCACATTTTAATCCATCAAAAGAGTAAATTTTCAGAAAATACATTTTTGAATCTGTTTTGACTCATCTCAACCCTCAGAATTTGTATTTTGTTATTTTGGTCCCTTTAGTTTTATATTTTTAGCATTTTGAGCCCAAAAATGGGTTTTAAGCCCAATGAGGTTCATATTAATCACCTTGGTTATTTTTCTATAATTGATTTGTATGAAATAATATAAGTTGTACTTATTTCATTCAACATATTGTAGATGCTCCCTGAAGACGAGCCACCTGTCGTTCTGCCTCCTGGAGTCGAGACTCCCACCTCACCTGCCTCATGTGGAACTCTCGAAGGACGTTACGTGTCTCCTGTTCCGCACGCTCGACCCTAGTCCACAACTGGTGTACCTGATCAGCAGTGCCCTGAGCAAGGTCGCTAGTGTTCCGTAACCGTCTCACCATGATTGGGAGGGCTCGATCAGCTGGTTCTTCGTCCCTCAGGTCAAAGAACTCGCGTGTCGTGCCGTACGGGGGTCGCTATCCCTGTTGTTTGCTCTATCTCCAAAGATCAATACCCCAGGGAGGTGTAGGACCAGTGGGGCCCACCCGGTAAGCAGGCACCCTGATCGGGTAAGGGGGGTTGATGACTTCGGACTCCGCATCCGAATCACCCACTTCACTGTCATCGGGTTCCTCCTCGAAGCCTCCTTCATCTTCTTCCTCCTCCTGTTCCTCTTTTGGTTCGGCAGGCTCGCCCTCGACTCCTGCCTCCGGTTCCCCGTCAGATTCCTCTTCGGGGTCTTTCTCAAGCTCTTCCTCATCTAACCATCCGTTGTTTCCCTGGTTAGGGAAGTAAGGATCTCCGGGGTGATGAAAACCAACCATGCTGTCTGCGAGAGTGTGTAAATATGCTAACATTATTCCTAGGATGCTACAACTATTGTACCGACTAAGCAGGCGTTCTCTTTTTGGTGCTAAAGGGGTATAGTTTTAGGTTCCCTACCTATCACGATCTCATCATAACATGTGTTAGTTATACCTTGGAGAGAATGTAGTTGATCAGGCTACATCCACTCCTTGATACCACTAAGAACAGTCTTGAATTAACCGGGATACTAGCATTATCTTGTTTGGTTCAGCGTTATATTCTTATTCCTAATGCAAGCAAGGGTGGTTTATTGTTGTTTTCTACTTGTTTTGTTCAGAGTTGTGTTAGTCCCTCTTTTGGTTTATAGTTGCATATCAATGTGTGGCTAGATATGCTAGTTCACTATAAACAAAGTTCTGATACCAAGCTATCACACCCCCGAACCAGATGGCGGAAACATCCGAGGGCTGTAGTGACTCAATTGAATATAATCACAGGGAATATACATGAAACATAACATCATTCATCACCATGCATTGGAATAGTACAACTGGTAGTGTTTACATTTAGTACATTGTTTCAAAACATTACATTCCCAAAAAGTAGATTGTTCGATACTAGTTAAACAAACAACAAGATATCACTGAGTACATTTTCCCCCATTGATTTACCTGTTACCAGAGAATACAAGCATTTTCAAAAACGTCAACATATGGAATATTGGTGAGTTCATAAGTAATGTTTGAAATGTAATGTTTTGGATTGTTTTGAAAACCGTCAGAAAATCCGATATTTTCTGTAAAAAAAATATTGTATAAAAAGTGTGAAGATCCGTAAGTATTCTTGTTTGTTGCTATAAATGTAATAAAAATTGTTATACTTGGTATGCATCTCGTTGGTGTATGAATTGAAAACCCTAGGAAAACCCGATGTTTTCCTAACACTTTGAATTACGCGTTTTATATTTTGTTGCACCGTTGCGACGTGTGTGTTTGATGATTCCAGGTGACATTGGATTAATTATGGATTGTGAATTGTTATGAGCACGCATTAATGAAAACGACTAGTTTACAATTATACAAACGATTCCTTAGGCGTCGTCCGTATTATTCACTTAATCCAACCACCCCGACTTCTCATAGCCCCACGACCGAGGAGGAAATAGGGTACGAAACCCCGATATTTCCATAAGTCGTTCAAGGCTATCGTGAATGCGAAGGGCCCTTGGCCCGACCTGCATTTGTGAATTCTCGACTTTACTAGCAGTACCAGAGGACCCTTGGGGCCCAATGGCACAAAAGCCATTGAAAGTCCTTTTACACGGAATTAGGTCATATAAGCGCCAATCAACATGTAAGCAAGTTCCCTTCGAGCCTAAAGATCATGTCATTGGGCTAGCTAGGCCCAACAAGCACGATTTGAAACTTTCAGGCCCAAAGATGGTGTATCGACGTCTGGTGTATTCCCACGTGTGTATTGAATTCCCGAAATTTCCGCATGTGTATTGACGTATCGTCGTATTATTATTGTTGGGTTCGTTGTGGATTCGCGACCGAATCAATTCGTTTGGTAACGATTTTGGTGTTGAAGGTGTATTATATTTCGCTGGTAGTCGTGGTACTAGTATTTTATCATAACAGATTTATTATTTCAAAACACTAAAATTTTTCTTTTTGCAACCCCTTTCTTTTGGATAAATTACAATTTTTGGCCCTTTGTATGATAGAATTTCCCATTTTAGTCCTTAAACCATTTTTCTTGACACTATAGTATCAAAACTTCTAGAAAAGACATTTTTCAGCTCAAATTTATTTGAAAAACAGTTTTAGTCCCTCAAAATGAAGTTTTCTCGGCTGAAACCTCAATTTTTCGCAATTTTTACACTTTTGGCCCACAATAGAAAATCTTTGCATCTTTGGTCCTTTTATATGTGAAAAGCATTTTTAACCCTTGAAATGAACTTGGTACACTAGTAGTCCCCTGTTTTATAGAAAAGTGCAGTTTCAGCCCCTCTAAATTAAAAATCTCGCAATTTGGGCTTTATTGGACTGAAAAGTTCATTATTGGCCCATTAAGTTTAAAAATTCACATTTTAATCCATCAAAAGAGTAAATTTTCAGAAAATACATTTTTGAATCTGTTTTGACTCATCTCAACCCTCAGAATTTTGTATTTTGTTATTTTGGTCCCTTTAGTTTTATACTTTTAGCATTTTGAGCCCAAAAATGGGTTTTAAGCCCAATGAGGTTCATATTAATCACCTTGGTTATTTTTCTATAATTGATTTGTATGAAATAATATAAGTTGTACTTATTTCATTCAACATATTGTAGATGCTCCCTGAAGACGAGCCACCTGTCGTTCTGCCTCCTGGAGTCGAGACTCCCACCTCACTTGCCTCATGTGGAACTCTCGAAGGACGTTACGTGTCTCCTGTTCCGCACGCTCGACCCTAGTCCACAACTGGTGTACCTGATCAGCAGTGCCCTGAGCAAGGTCGCTAGTGTTCCGTAACCGTCTCACCATGATTGGGAGGGCTCGATCAGCTGGTTCTTCGTCCCTCAGGTCAAAGAACTCGCGTGTCGTGCCGTACGGGGGTCGCTGTCCCTATTGTTTGCTCTATCTCCAAAGATCAATACCCCAGGGAGGTGTAGGACCAGTGGGGCCCACCCGGTAAGCAGGCACCCTGATCGGGTAAGGGGGGTTGATGACTTCGGACTCCGCATCCGAATCACCCACTTCACTATCATCGGGTTCCTCCTCGAAGCCTCCTTCATCTTCTTCCTCCTCCTGTTCCTCTTTTGGTTCGGCAGGCTCGCCCTCGACTCCTGCCTCCGGTTCCCCGTCAGATTCCTCTTCGGGGTCTTCCTCAGGCTCTTCCTCATCTAACCATCCGTTGTTTCCCTGGTTAGGGAAGTAAGGATCTCCGGGGTGATGAAAACCAACCATGTTGTCTGCGAGAGTGTGTAAATATGCTAACATTATTCCTAGGATGCTACAACTATTGTACCAACTAAGCAGGCGTTCTCTTTTTGGTGCTAAAGGGGTATAGTTTTAGGTTCCCTACGTATCACGATCTCATCAGAACATGTGTTAGTTATTCCTTGGAGAGAATGTAGTTGATCAGGCTACATCCACTCCTTGATACCACTAAGAACAGTCCTGAATTAACCGGGATACTAGCATTATCTTGTTTGGTTCGGCGTTATATTCTTATTCCTAATGCAAGAAAGGGTGGTTTTATGTTGTTTTCTATTTGTTTTGTTCAGAGTTGTGTTAGTCCCTCTTTTGGTTTATAGTTGCATATCAATGTGTGGCTAGATATGCTAGTTCACTATAAACAAAACTCTGATACCAACCTGTCACACCCCCGAACCAGATGGCGGAAACATCTGAGGGCTGTAGTGACTCAATTGAATATAATCACAGGGAATATACATGAAACATAACATCATTCATCACCATGCATTGGAATAGTACAACTGGTAGTGTTTACATTTAGTACATTGTTTCAAAACATTACATTCCCAAAAAGTGGATTGTTCGATACTAGTTAAACAAACAACAAGATATCACTGAGTACATTTTCCCCCATTGATTTACCTGTTACCTGAGAATACAAGCATTTTCAAAAACGTCAACATATGGAATATTCGTGAGTTCATAAGTAATGTTTGAAATGTAATGTTTTGTATTGTTTTGAAAACCGTCAGAAAATCCGATATTTTCTGTAAAAAAAATATTGTATAAAAAGTGTGAAGATCCGTAAGTATGCTTGTTTGTTGCTATAAATGTAATAAAAATTGTTATACTTGGTATGCATCTCGTAGGTGTATGAATTGAAAACCCTAGGAAAACCCGATGTTTTCCTAACACTTTGAATTACGCGTTTTATATTTTGTTATACCGTTGCGACATGTGTGTTTGATGATTCCAGGTGACATTGGATTAATTATGGACTGTGAATTGTTATGAGCACGCATTAATGAAACGACTAGTTTACAACTATACAAACGATTCCTTAGGCGTCGTCCGTATTATTCACTTAATCCAACCACCCCGACTTATCATAGCCCCACGACCGAGGAGGAAAGAGGGTACGAAATCCCGATATTTCCATAAGTCATTCAAGGCTATCGTGAATGCGAAGGGGCCTTGGCCCGACCTGCATTTGTGAATTCTCGACTTTACAAGCGGTACCAGAGGACCCTTGGGGCCCAACAGCACAAAAGCCATTGAAAGTCCTTTTACACGGAATTAGGTCATATAAGACCCAATCAACATGTAAGCAAGTTCCCTTCGAGCCTAAAGATCAGGTCATTGGGCTAGGTAGGCCCAACAAGCACGATTTGAAACTTTCAGGCCCAAAGATGGTGTATCGACGTCTAGTGTATTCCCACATGTGTATTGATTTCCCGAAATTTCCGCGTGTGTATTGATGTATCGTCGTATTATTATTGTTGGGTTCGTTGTGGATTCGCGACCGAATCAATTCGTTTGGTAACGATTTTGGTGTTGAAGGTGTATTATATTTCGTCAGTAGTCGTGGTACTGGTATTTTATCATAACAAATTTTTTATTTCAAAACACTAAAATTTTTCTTTTTGCAACCCCTTTCTTTTGGATAAATTACAATTTTTGGCCCTTTGTATGATAGAATTTCCCATTTTAGTCCTTAAACCATTTTTCATGACACTATACTATCAAAACTTCTAGAAAAGACATTTTTCTGCTCAAATTTATTTGAAAAACAGTTTTAGTCCCTCAAAATGAAGTTTTCTCGGCTGAAACCTCAATTTTTCGCAATTTTTACACTTTTGGCCCACAATAGAAAATTTTTGCATCTTTGGTCCTTTTATATGTGAAAAGCATTTTTAACCCTTGAAATGAACTTGGTACACTAATAGTCTCCTGTTTTACAAAAAAGTGCAGTTTCAGCTCCTCTAAATTAAAAATCTCGCAATTTGGGCTTTATTGGGCTGAAAAGTTCATTTTTGGCCCATTAAGTTTAAAAATTCACATTTTAATCCATCAAAAGAGTAAATTTTCAGAAAATACATTTTTGAATCTGTTTTGACTCATCTCAACCCTCAGAATTTGTATTTTGTCATTTTGGGCCCTTTAGTTTTATATTTTTAGCATTTTGAGCCCAAAAATGGGTTTTAAGCCCAATGAGGTTCATATTAATCACCTTTGTTATTTTTCTATAATTGATTTGTATGAAATAATGTAAGTTGTACTTATTTCATTCAACATATTGTAGATATCGTTTTCTAAACTCATTTTGACTAGATCCAACACCATAATCACATAGAACATATATAAGCATAGAAATCACACAAAGCATACATATACTCATAGATCTACACATTTGCTTGTATTCCCCCCCCCCCCCAGAAAACTTATAAAAACCGAAAAATAGGGGGTATGAAGCTCACCTTTTCTTGTGGTTTCGATTTGAAGAAGAAAAGAGAAGAGTTTGTTGCTATTTCGGCCCAACAACCTTTCCTTGGAAGATCTCGAATTTAAGGAGCTTCTAAGGTGCAAGATCACAAGATTGAATGAATTTAGAAGAGATTTTGATGAATTGAAGGGAGTTAGATCATAAGTTAGCCATTAACTTACCTTAGGTGATGAATTACTTTATGAAGATCCTTAGACTTCAAGCCAAATTTTCGATATTTTGGATGGAGAGAGTGGATGATTCTTGAGTAATTTAGAGAGAGTTTTGTGAGGTGTGTGTGTTCATTTCTTGCTCTTGGCCGAAGGAAAAAGAGGGAGAAAGAAATAGATCTTGAAGTGATATGTGCATGGAAATGTGAGATAAGATGCATGGAAAACCAACATGTAAAAATGAGGTGGCTACAAAAGTCAACTCTCCTTTTTTACATGGGATTGGGCCGAGAATTGGAGATGGAGAGAAAAGAATTTGGGCCTTGCATCCTTAAGCCTTTTTCATGTTTATGTTAAGTGGTGTTTGGTCCAAATAACCATAGATATGATTTTTATGACCTATTAGGGCTACATTAGGTTAAATATGGCCCAAAATGGTTCATATAATTGATTTATTTCATTCTAGGCCCAATATGGCCCAAAATGTTGAAAAATATTATAGTGGGTCCAATTAGAGCCCATTTAAGGGTTCTAAGCCCAAGATAGTCAAATCGGAAGTTTATTGGTCCATTGGGCCCAATAAGGAAGTCCTAGTCCAAAATGGGCCTAAACAAGAACTTCTAGGGTTTCCAATTGCTTATTGACTATTTGTAACGCTTGTATGAAGTGTTTGATGGAAAACTTGTTGTTATAGAGTAAGTATCATGCATGCTTTCATGTCCTAGATTCATAATTCTTAGTTAAGTGTTGAAGTTACAAGGCACAAAATTTCTAGTTGTGACATTTGGCCTTCAGATACTACCTAGAAACCTTAGATTTGATTTTTATATTTTCTTGTACAAAGAACCTAGATGTAGAAAATACATGCAAAATGGTACACTCATTTTAATGAATTTCTGTTAGTAACTTTTGTTTTATTATTATACTTGAACAAACCTACTCAATTGATCTTTAACTACTGGTTTTTTCTATTATAAATGCATTTGTTGTAATTTAATTTTTTTGTATGTTATGGATTTTTATGATCTTTTTGTTGCAATTGAATATTTTTGTATTCATAGGTCTTAAGTTGGAATATTTGGTAGCTTTTCATTTCATTATTTTATCTAATATGAAGAAAATTAAAGAAAGTTTGTTGTTACTGAGTTTTCCGTATGTTTTTCTAAAAAGTAAGATGGAAGTAGCGACGCTATTGTTAATTATTGAGTTAAAATTGCAAATCGCAATAGCGAAAGTAAAAAAGAAATATAAATGAAAAAGAAACCTTTAACATGTTCATACTCAATGGAATTGATGGAGAAAATGATAGTGCAAGCTTAATTTAATAAAAATGGACAATGTAATAAAGTTACAATTTCAAAACAAAAGTATGTTTTATAGTAGAAATACAAGCTTAAAATTAATAGCAAATACGTCAATATCATCATATGCTTCAAATATTCAAAACAAAGAACATTGTCCATACAATTTTAATGATCTTTTTTTCCTTTGTATGTGTTAATATTATATTCTAACATAGTTTTTACTGCATCTAGACAATGACGATATTTATAAAAGTATTAAGTTCATTAATAAAAATGGGATAATGACTTAGGAGGGTAATAAGGTTTCCCATTTGTCCATGTTAGGTCATTAATATTTTTTGTGTGTATTACACCATTAAGGTTCTAATAACCGTTTATAAATAGTCATTTTACCGGCTTCTTCCTGTTTTGCTTAGTTGGCATCTTACGTGTTCGGTGGCATGGATATAACCACGAGCTTCGCATAAGGTCCCATATTTCTTGTGCCCTAATTTGAAGAATTAAAGAAGAAAAGAAGAAGATGTCGTCAAAAGCCTCCTTTACCTCCACCTCAAACAACCGAATCATGTGCTACTGTGGGCTCCCTACTTGGATTCGAGTCTCCACTACACCACAAAATTCGATGAAAAGATTCAGAACATGCCCTAATTCGTTGGTAATGTCCAATTTTTATGATTGAAGCTTTTCTCTTTAAATCTCTATTATAAGTGTGTAAGTTATGATATTTATCCTAAAGCTTTGTTTTTTTTTCATTTTTTATAGAGAGCAGGGAGAAAATGTGGATTTTGGGAATGGGTTGCTGAAGATTCAGTCACATAGGAGATTTTTGGTCTTAGATATGAGTTGAATGAAATGAAGAAGAAGATGCATCACCATAAAGTAGCAGTGATTGTGTTGTTTGTCTTGTTCTTTGTTAGGTTATTTTGAATGGAATTGTGATGCACTAGACATCTTTTGAATATAAGGGTACCCATAATTTAGTTTTTTTAGATTGTAAGGGTACCCATAATGTAATGAAATCGTATGTATGAATGTTAATGAAGCTTTTGGTAATGAAATCTATCATTGTAATACAAACACCACTTTAAAGTGTATGATTCAACATTGAAGGGTAATATTGTCAACAATAATTATAATGAAGCAGTTAACTATATTAAAGGGTAATATTGTCTACAATAATTATAATGAAGCAGTTAATTATATTAAAGGGTAGTATTGTCAACAATAATTATAATGAACAACCAAATTGAACATAATGTAATGAACCAAGATGATTCAACAAAAAATATAATCAACCAAAGTGTCAACATCTGCAAAGTATATGATTCAACAACCAAGATGCAGTTAATAGATTTAACCAGATGCGGTTAAAAGATTTACACAGAAAATATATCAAAGGATAATATTGTCAACAAACAAAACACTCTTAAAAAGGTGTTCCCGTTCACCATCAAAAGAGCATCAAAAGTTGGAGTGTTTTGTCCCTTAGTCTAGTACAACATCACATTTTATATCAAAAGATTCCACCCTAACATGCTTACCTAATGCCCCACATGCATACATTAGAAAACAAAAGATTACAACATAAAACCTACAATCAACCTAGATCTACAGGTTTCCTTGAGATGCAACCACTACCATCCTTGGTCACCACTTTTTTCCTCAGGGACTTCTTGTTGATTCTTTCAGAAGCTTTCCTCTTCCTCACTTGAACTGCTCTACGAAATGGTCTTGCAGAAGTAGATCTTTGCCTTTGTTGTGGAGTTGCAGGAGTGGATCTTGGAGTTGGATGTGGATTTGCAGAAGGTGGAATTGGAGCTGGTGTTGGAATTGGGGTGGATATTGGAGTTGGAATTGGAGCTGGAGTTGGAATTGGGGTGGATCTTGAGTTGGAATTGGAGCTGAAGTTGGAATTGGAGTTAGAATTGGAGCTGGAGTTGGAATTGGAGTTGGAATTAGAGCTGGAGTTGGAATTGGAGCTGGAGTTGGAATTGGAGTTGGAATTGGAGCTGGAGTTGGAATTGGAGTTGATCTTGGAGTTGGAATTGGAGCTGGAGTTAAAGATGCAGGATCCAGATCACCTGTGGTTGGATTTTTTTTGTTGGGCACCCTTTTTTGTTATGCCCACTAACATAGCAGATTGAACACTTTTGCACCTGCTTTACTCTTGATATTGTGTGTGTGCTTGATATCTCCCTTTCTGCTGCACTTTTTCTCCTCTTAGTAGATGGCCTTCCAAGTAGCCTTCTACTTTTTGGGGGTAAAGGCTTTGTGTAGTCACTTTGTGTCCACAGAGAGCTATCATTCAAAGGATGAATAATATATTTATAGCAGTTGAGATAAGTTTCCTTACTCTAACAACTAGCTACATAATCCTTTGAGTTCAAGTTCATGGATGAAATTGCAGGCACTCCATATACACAAGGTATGCTAGTCAACTGCCATCTCCTACATCCACAAGTCCTTCTGATCAGGTTAACTGCATACCTATCGTTACATAACACCACCTCAAATTGTTGATATCCATAAGGGTACACTGCCCAGAATCTGTACATAAACATTAAACAAGTAAGAACACATGAACAAATATATATTTATGCTAAATAACAAGTAAATACAAGCATTCTTACCTTTGTTTGTCCTTCAAATCTGCTATTTTCTTCCTAATGGATGGGCATATAGTTAAATCCCAAGACTCTCCCTTAGTCCTCTGATAGTATAACCTCTGCATCACATAAACCTTGATATCCTCTAACATTGCTATTATTGGTTTATGTCTAGCCTCAACTATTTCAGCATTAAAACTCTCTGAAATTCCATTTTCAATAGCATCACAGAATACCCTTTCTACTTGAAAATCCCTACAATAACATTTAGGGTCCCTATCCATGAGATAATCAAATGCCCTACTATCTAATTCCATGATCTCTTTCATAGCAACTTCATGTTTCTATTTTGTGGTAGCCTTCACAGCCTTCCAAAAAGGCTTGATAAAATGCTCACCTTTGAACCTTGTATCAAAGTTGGCTGGTATGTGCCTGACACATAATCTGTGCTCAACATGAGGAACCATTTCCTTGATAGCTTCAATTAAACCCTGCCCAATTTACAATGTTAAATAATTATTACACTATAAAGTTAAGAGTAAACATGAGTAGTACCTTGTGTCCATCAGAGAGAATAGTAAGTCCATTTCAATTGCCTCTTTCAATATCATCCATCAGTAGATCAAGGAACCATTTCCATGTTTCTTTGTTCTTAACAGTTACAACAACCCAAGCTATAGAGAACATGTGATTATTAGAATCCCTACCCACTGTAGCTAAGAGATCACCTGTGACAACCGTCAAATTCTGGTCAATTCAAAGTCAAATAAAGTCAACAAGTCAAATCGGTCAGCTCAACTAACCCTTGTGTACTAGGACTTACGTTCAGTATTTACTAAACAACTCGCTATTCTGATAAGAAAACATAAATCGAAAAGTACGTACAACTAGATCTCTTTAACCTAAAAACTGCGGTAAGTGGCAAGCCAAACCGATAAAACAATGATGCTTACTCATCGGGAGTGTGTAAGATCCTTAAACAAGGCTTAACAGGGTTTACAAACCATGCATTGCGATGCCGGACACTCACAACTGTCCCACATGGAACCTCTCTCAATCGTTTTCACTCTATCTCTCTCTATGTCAAATCTCTCCCAAATCTCTCTCAAATATCTCTTTGTATGAGAAATCTCTCCAAGAATGTCAAATCTCTCCCAAATCTCTCCAAGTATGTGAAACCTCTCTCAAATATCTCTTTGTATGAGAAATCTCCCCAAGAATGTCAAATCTCTCCCAAATCTCTCCAAGTATGTGAAACCTCTCTCAAATATCTCTTTGTATGAGAAATCTCTCCAAGAATGTCAAATCTCTCACAAATCTCTCCAAGTATGTGAAACCTCTCTCAAATATCTCTTTGTATGAGAAATCTCTCCAAGAATGTCAAATCTCTCCCAAATCTCTCCAAGTATGATAAATCTCTCCCAAATCTCCCTCAAATAGTTCCCGTAACTTTTTAGAATCATTCGGGTCATTCCGGCCCTTAACCGGGTCAAAAACTGCTTAAAACGGGACGAAAACGAGAAAAATAGGCTTTAGGAACCGAAACCAAGAAGAGAGGCCTCTTAGGCGAGGACCGAGCCTCTGTTGGCTAAGGCACGCGAGGACCGAGCCTCTGTTGGCTAATGCACGCGAGGACCGAGCCTCGGTCTCTGTCGCTTCTCCACTTTCTGTCTCTACCCGCCTCTCGGTCTCTACTCCGCCTCTCTGTCTCTTCTCTTCTCTCGGTCTCTGCTCCTTCTCTCCTCTCTGTCTCTTCGCGCCCCTCTGTTCTCTCCTCCCGCCTCTCGGTTCCTTCCCTCTCTCTTCTCCCCTCTCGGTTTCTACCCTCCCTCCTCTCAGTTTCAGCACCAGAAGGCCGAACCTCGGCCATAATTCGGAAATTTGTCACTTTTAGCCCATTTTTGATATTTTTAACATTTTAAGCCCGTTTTTCGTGATTTTAAAGCGGGATTTTCTCCAGAAATTATATTTTAACATAATAAACTCTAAATATTCATAATTTAAACATATTTTGATGAAAATCATTATCTAAATAATAAAAATCAAGTGGGTGAATTATTAAAGGTGAAGTGTTGACTTTGCCTTATCCAATGTCACAAACAACCACCCCACACCCACTCTTTGACTAACCACACCTCCCCACCTTACCTAGGTCACTTCAATGTCCCTCATACTCAATTTACACTCATTCCACGTTTTTAGAGCTGGAACAAACATCCTCTCTCCTCATTTCTCTCATTTGCCCTCATTTCACTAAGTATCAAACAACACTTTTCTCTCAAACTTTTCCCACACCAATTTCGAGATTCAAGGCTGATTTTAAGTGTTCTTCCACTCTTAGTAAGTATAATTCATCCTCCTTATGATTATTTCACTTCATTCTACTCAAATCATGAATATCTTACACAAACTCCATCATATTAGCGTTAGAGCTTCAAGTGATTCTTCAAGTGTTCTTGGGTTGAACACTTCTCTTCTTCAATACTTATCTACTGAAATCACTCAAGGTGAGTTCATACCCCTACATTTTCATGTTTTCTCAAGTTTTCAGGGGGGGGGGGGGATACAAGTTAAAACACCAAGAACATAACTAAATGTTTCTAACAGCCTTCATCAGAAAAGTTCAACTCCATTCACGGACTGTTTTGGACAACTTAAACATTTTATTTTTCAAAACTGTACAAGGTACAAATAGTTCAAGTTCTTAGCTTTAAAATGACTACTTGAACATCTCCATACGATTTTTTTACAATTTATGGTGAATTTTACAAAACTGCCTATCACTTCAAACACCAATCCGGACCAGTCTGTGATTATGGACTTTTTCACCCAAATTTGAGGTCATTAAAAATCTTGATAAAAATTATGCGTAAACTAGACACATTTTGTGAACTCTCAGAATTTACGGATCTAGTTTTCGACTTCGTATGATTTTTCTATGATTTTTCTAAAACAGTGCTGAAAGACTAAGAATTAATTAACAACTTCTAACTATCAAAACACTTTGTAACATGTTGAGCAAAGTGTTAAAACTTTGATAACTTCATATATTACATGTATTTCTTGTTATGATATAATTATATAATAGGAAATTACTTGCTGAATTTATAAGAATCCTCCATCATAATCATTAGTACAAGACAAAACAAGTTAAACATAGCTATAATGTACTATACATTTGACTTCCATAGAAGGGGATTCTTAAACACCACAAAGAAATATACTAAACTATAATAGGTATAGTTAGGGTACATATACATTTCAAACATTTTAATAAACTATAATAGGTATAGTTTATGATCATTTATATAACATACTCGTACAAGAAGGGGGGTACAAATACAAAGTACCGGGTTTTTATACAAAAAGGGGGGTACAAATACAAAGTGCCGGGTTTATATACAAAAAGGGGTACAAATACAAAGTGCCGGTTTTCATACAAAAAGGGGTATAAATACAAAGTGTCGGGTTTATATACAAAAAGGGGTACAAATACAAAGTGCCGGTTTTCATACAAAAAGGGGTACAAATACAAAGTGCCGGGTTTATATACAAAAAGGGATACAAATACAAAGTGCCGGTTTTTATATAAAAAGGGGTACAAATACAAAGTGTCGGGTGTTCACTTAAGATAGTTATTATGATATTAAAACTATATTGCATCTAGAACTGTTAGACTTCAACTATAATCGCTGAGCGTACGTGTTTGAGTCTTATAAGAATTTTGTCTCGATTGGCCTAGAATTACTGGTGCCTGCCTCATCTCCTGTTCCTTGTTTGGTTGTGGACCTAGGGCAGACCCACTATATTCAACGTTTTATCTAATTTAAACCTTATATAACTTATATACGCTGGACGATTATAGAGGAACTCTACGGGTCATTCTAGGGTTCATTAATGCATCATAAAGGAATATTTCTATTCACACTTAACTAAGAAAATATTGGATTTTCTGCAAATCAAACTATATCGATTTTACAAGGAAAATGGTTTCTACTTCAAACAAAACTCTTATGAACTCACCAACTTAATTGTTGACACTTTTCAAAACTACTTGTATTCTCAGGAAATCAGTGAAACAGGAAAACTTCATCGCTTTGAGGATGGGACGTTAAACCGTCAACAATTTATTTTTGTCATCATAATGTAATTGTTTTTGAAACATGTAAACATATACTTTGGTGTAACTTTTTCAATTATATATATGGTGGTTGTATTTACTTTGAGCACTATTATATTCGTTGTTGTGATACTGTACATGAAGTACTCCACCCCCGGACGTTTCCGCCATCCTTGGTTTGGGGGTGTGACAGATTGGTATCAGAGCATTGTTTATAGTGAGCTAAGTATATCGAACCACATAAGATATACAAACTATAAATGCATTGGGACTAAGGTCTCTGATTTAAAGTTTTCAAAACAACTATACCTTTAGGAATAAATAGCTTTTGTTAAAAAGTATACATGCATGCATACATACTAAGGTCAGCATCATTTTAGGACAAAACAAAAGTAATGATTGTTGGATATCACAGGTAAGCCTGGGGATGTATGGTCAGTCTTGGGAGTGGCATAGCCTGATCAACTATGCTGGTCCGAGGAGTGATTAGCATATGCCCAAGAATGGTTGTGATGTGGCAACAAGTCTAAAAACTTACCAACACTACCACAATGAAATACCATAGGGGTATTTTGGCATTATTATAATTACATATGTGAGAACTAAATAGATCTTTATCAATAGGTCAATAGTTGCTTAGTGGATACATTAAAATTTTATGTATCCAGGACGTCATAGACTTAGAATCTGTGGATCTTTGCTCTACTTCCTGTTCTCGTTGGATTGGGGATTTAGAGTTAGGGTCGTTTATTCGGAGGTCTATCCTGTCCCGAATACATATAACTAGTATGCACTAAACAATATGTTGAAGTACCTGATAAAGATCATCATATAATTAGCCAATTAGTACATTTGCTTAGTTATTTCTTATATCCCCATTTCTCGCAAAGATATCATGGCTGGATTTCCATCCACACGACGACCCGTACTACCCTAACCACGACAATACCAAATGGCTCGGAGAGGAGCCAGAGAATGACTACCCAACCACTGGGAATGGTCACCAAACTGAAGGCTATGCTGATGGTTCTGACCCCGATCCTGAAGTGGAGAACTTAACCCCGATGACTCTTGTTCCAAATCCTAACCCTTGTCCAACTTTTCAAGGCTTGACGCCTCCTTGGGTAGAGTGCTTGGAAACCTGGAGCGAAGAACAAGACCAACATATGTCGTTTAATAGAGAACGAAGCTTCTACAACATAAGCGAAGGAAGCTCAGCAGATAGAATTTTTCCAATCCCGGTCCGTAGAGTTGCCCGAAACGAGATTCAGGATAGAACAACTCTCCATAGTATCACAGAGGTTGATGCAAATACAAGAATACATACGATCCGCACCAATCGCCTTGAGCACACTCGTGAAAAATCTAAGAGAGACCACAAAACCTACTAACTCGTGAAGTTCATTCATATGGAGTTCCTTTATGAATTATATATAAGGAATTCTTAAATCGAAGAATAATGCAGGAAAAATCTAATTCTATAACAACTGACTTGTCTTTACTAGTAGAAACTTACCATCTGATCTTTTTTTTTTGCAAACTCATGACAGAACGATGCCACCAAGGAAAAGACCCAGACCTTCGGGCAGCACAGCGCCACCACCTCCGACGCCACCTCCTCAGTTTGATCCCGAAATGTTCCAAGCTGCAGTAACAGCAGCCGTGGTAGCTGCAATGTCACAAATTGGCACAAATAGCACTGGTGGTGCTGGATCTGGAGCCACAAACCCTAACCACGAGGATAGTGCAGGACGCACAAGGGAATGCACTTACAAGGACTTCACAAATGGCAAACCTGATTCCTTCGATGGAAGTGGGGGTGTCCTCGCACTAATTCAATGGTTCGAGAGGACCGAAGCAATCTTTGAGATTTGTGCTTGCCCCGAAGCGAGCAAAGTCAAGTACGCGACATTCACCTTCATCGGAAGAGCTCTCACTTGGTGGAACGGCAGAGTTAAGTCGCTTACGCTTGCAGTGGCTAACTCGTTAAGTTGGGAGGACTTAAAGAAGATGATGCTGAAGGAATATTGCTCAAGAGGTGAAGTGCAAAAGCTGGAGCAAGAACTATGGAATCTCAGAATGGCAGGCTCCGACCTTACAACTTACACTAACCGATTTTGTGATCTAGAACTCCTTTGTCCCGCTATGGTCACCCCGGAAGACAAAAAGTTGGAGCGTTACCTCTGGGGATTGTCCCCCGAAATTCAAGATAGCGTGCTGGCCTCAAGACCAACTACCTTCGACAGCGCCAAGGAGTTAGCACAACAACTCATTGACCATCATGCCAACCATGACACTATGACAACCACCCTTACCCAAGAAAGAGGAGGGAACAGCGAAAGAAAGTTTTGGGACAACAAGAAGGACCAATTAGCCCAAGGCCTCGCTAAGAAGCAACAGATCTTTGCTGTTCATGCTGCCACAACCCTCACCACGCCAACTCCCATGAAACCATACGCTGGAACACTTCCGAAATGCAACAAGTGTAACTTCCATCACACTGGGGCTTGCCGAAAGATGCATTGCAAAAACTGCGACAGAGAGGGGCACACTGCTCGTTTCTGTAAGGCACCAGCACGACCCATCAACCAGGTCCCTGGCTTTGGAGTAAGCCCAACCTGTTACAAGTGTGGAGAAACGGGACACTTTAAAAGGGAATGCCCAAGGACAAGAGATGCCGGTGGTGGTGGAAGGGTGCTTGCAATCACCGAGGGAGAAACCACCCCGGAACTGCCCGCAAATATCAGTACGTGTTTCTAACATCGACATTTAAATCCCGAATTTCTTTATATGTTAAATCTAGCATCGATTAAAGCATGCATAGTAATAATCATGTGACATCGGGCGAGTTATTCCTCACCATAATCAAATTCTTGTACTACGAAAAGTTATCCCCATCTTTCCTCTAAATTCTTGGATCTCCATTTGAAGTGCAAATTTCGGGATGAAATTCCCTTTTACGGGGGGATGATGTGACAACCGTCAAATTCTGGTCAATTCAAAGTCAAATAAAGTCAACAAGTCAAACCGGTCAGCTCAACTAACCCTTGTGTACTAGGACTTACGTTCAGTATTTACTAAACAACTCGCTATTCTGATAAGAAAACATAAATCGAAAAGTACGTACAACTAGATCTCTTTAACCTAAAAACTGTGGTAAGTGGCAAGCCAAACCGATAAAACAATGATGCTTACTCATTGGGAGTGTGTAAGATCCTTAAACAAGGCTTAACAGGGTTTACAAACCATGCATTGCGATGTCGGACACTCACAACTGTCCCACATGGAACCTCTCTCAATCGTTTTCACTCTATCTCTCTCTATGTCAAATCTCTCCTAAATCTCTCTCAAATATCTCTTTGTATGAGAAATCTCTCCAAGAATGTCAAATCTCTCCCAAATCTCTCCAAGTATGTGAAACCTCTCTCAAATATCTCTTTGTATGAGAAATCTCTCCAAGAATGTCAAATCTCTCCCAAATCTCTCCAAGTATGTGAAACCTTTCTCAAATATCTCTTTGTATGAGAAATCTCTCCAAGAATGTCAAATCTCTCCTAAATCTCTCCAAGTATGTGAAACCTCTCTCAAATATCTCTTTGTATGAGAAATCTCTCCAAGAATGTCAAATCTCTCCCAAATCTCTCCAAGTATGAGAAATCTCTCCCAAATCTCCCTCAAATAGTTCCCGTAACTTTTTAGAATCATTCGGGTCATTCCGGCCCTTAACCGGGTCAAAAACGGCTTAAAACGGGGCGAAAACGAGAAAAATAGGCTTTAGGAACCGAAACCAAGAAGAGAGGCCTCTTAGGCGAGGACCGAGCCTCTGTTGGCTAAGGCACGCGAGGACCGAGCCTCTGTTGGCTAATGCACGCGAGGACCAAGCCTCGGTCTCTGTCGCTTCTCCACTTTCTATCTCTACCCGCCTCTCGGTCTCTACTCCGCCTCTCTGTCTCTTCTCTTCTCTCGGTCTCTGCTCCTTCTCTCCTCTCTGTCTCTTCGCGCCCCTCTATTCTCTCCTCCCCCCTCTCGGTTCCTTCCCTCTCTCTTCTCCCCTCTCGGTTTCTACCCTCCCTCCTCTTGGTTTCAGCATCAGAAGGCCGAACCTCGGCTAGAATTCGGAAATTTGTCACTTTTAGCCCATTTTTGATATTTTTAACATTTTTAACATTTTAAGCCCGTTTTTCGTGATTTTAAAGCGGGATTTTCTCCAGAGATTATATTTTAACATAATAAACTCTAAATATTCATAATTTAAACATATTTTGATGAAAATCATTATCTAAATAATAAAAATCAAGTGGGTGAATTATTAAAGGTGGAGTGTTGACTTTGCCTTATCCAATGTCACAAGCAACCACCCCACACCCACTCTTTGACTAACCACACCTCCCCACCTTACGTAGGTCACTTCAATGTCCCTCACACTCAATTTACACTCATTCCCACGTTTTTACTAAGTATCAAACACCACTTTTCTCTCAAACTTTTCCCAGTCCAATTTCGAGATTCAAGGCTGATTTTCAAGTGTTCTTCCACTCTTAGTAAGTATAATTCATCCTCATTATGATTATTTCACTTCATTCTACTCAAATCATGAATATCTTACACAAACTCCATCATATTAGCGTTAGAGCTTCAAATTTTCAAGTGATTCTTCAAGTGTTCTTGGGTTGAACACTTCTCTTCTTCAACACGTATCTACTGAAATCACTCAAGGTGAGTTCATACCACTACATTTTCATGTTTTCTCAAGTTTTCAGGGGGGGAATACAAGTTAAAACACCAAGAACATAACTAAATTTTTCTAACAGCCTTCATCAGAAAAGTTCAACTCCATTCACGGACTGTTTTGGACAACTTAAACATTTTATTTTTCAAAAATGTACAAGGTGCAAATAGTTCAAGTTCTTAGCTTTAAAATGACTACTTGCACATCTCCATACGATTTTTCTACAATTTATGGTGAATTTTACAAAACTGCCTATCACTTCAAACACCAATCCGGACCAGTCTGTGATTATGGACTTTTTCACCCAAATTTGAGGTCATTAAAAATCTTTATAAACATTATGAGTAAACTAGACACATTTTGTGAACTCTCAGAATTTACGGATCTAGTTTTCGACTTCGTATTGATTTTTCTAAAACAGTGCTGAAAGACTAAGAATTAATTAACAGCTTCTAACTATCAAAACACTTTGTAACATGTTGAGCAAAGTGTTAAAACTTTGATAACTTCATATATTACATGTATTTCTTGTTATGATATAATTATATAATAGGAAATTACTTGCTGAATTTATAAGAATCCTCCATCATAATCATTAGTACAAGACAAAACAAGTTAAACATAGCTATAATGTACTATACATTTGACTTCCATAGAAGGGGATTCTTAAACACCACAAAGAAATATACTAAACTATAATAGGTATAGTTAGGGTACATATACATTTCAAACATTTTAATAAACTATAATAGGTATAGTTTATGATCATTTATATAACATACTCGTACAAGAAGGGGGGTACAAATACAAAGTACCGGGTTTTTATACAAAAAGGGGGGTACAAATACAAAGTGTCGGGTTTATATACAAAAAGGGGTACAAATACAAAGTGCCGGTTTTCATACAAAAAGGGGTACAAATACAAAGTGTCGGGTTTATATACAAAAAGGGGTACAAATACAAAGTGCAGGTTTTCATACAAAAAGGGGTACAAATACAAAGTGCCGGGTTTATATACAAAAAGGGATACAAATACAAAGTGCCGGTTTTTATATAAAAAGGGGTACAAATACAAAGTGTCGGGTGTTCACTTAAGATAGTTATTATGATATTAAAACTATATTGCATCTAGAACTGTTAGACTTCAACTATAATCGCTGAGCGTACGTGTTTGAGTCTTATAAGAATTTTGTCTCGATTGGCCTAGAATTACTGGTGCCTGCCTCATCTCCTGTTCCTTGTTTGGTTGTGGACCTAGGGCAGACCCACTATATTCAACGTTTTATCTAATTTAAACCTTATATAACTTATATACGCTGGACGATTATAGAGGAACTCTACGGGTCATTCTAGGGTTCATTAATGCATCATAAAGGAATATTTCTATTCACACTTAACTAAGAAAATATTGGATTTTCTGCAAATCAAACTATATCGATTTTACAAGGAAAATGGTTTCTATTTCAAACAAAACTCTTATGAACTCACCAACTTAATTGTTAACACTTTTCAAAACTACTTGTATTCTCAGGAAATCAGTGAAACAGGAAAACTTCATCGCTCTGAGGATGGGACGTTAAACCGTCAACAATTTATTTTTGTCATCATAATGTAATTGTTTTTGAAACATGTAAACATATACTTTGGTGTAACTTTTTAAATTATATATATGGTGGTTGTATTTACTTTGAGCACTATTATATTCGTTGTTGTGATACTGTACATGAAGTCCTCCACCCCCGGACGTTTCCGCCATCCTTGGTTTGGGGGTGTGACATCACCCTTGCAAATTCCTTTGAGAAAGCATTCATCAATGCCAATGACTCTTCTACACCCCTCTACCCAACTATCTCTTACACCTCTGAAGCATACATAGAACCGTTTGAACATTGTACTTCCATAAGGCATATGGTCTACTTCCATGCTTACAGTTGATCCTGGATTAGCTCTTTTGATTTCAATGCCATAGTCCCACAACCTAGTATAATGCTCTTTCAGAGTGCCTTCAATCTCAAACAATGCAAACCTTTTTGCATTTCTACATTGCCCAATGCTAACTATGATGTTGTATGTGTTTGAGATTTGAGCTTTCATCTTCCTCAAACTAAGCTTGGGGTTTTCTATAAGTACATTGAAAAATTGTTTCCCTATTTACTTGTAAGTCACTAAGCCTATTTTAAAAACTCTACCAAAGTTATGAGTTGATTTAAGTGACTTGATCTAAAAAGTCCTTTCCTCTTGCATCCAAGAAGCCCATAACCTAAAAGGACATATAGGTTCTTTACCTTTGCAACACTTCACTAGAAGTCTATATTTATCATTCTTTTCATACCACAAATCATAACCATACTTAACAACATAGTTGGTAAGACAATGTTTGAGTTCACTAGGATTAGTGAATTTCATACCTAACACAGGAGCCATTTGATCCCATTGTTGCTCAGAATTGTGCATAGGGTGTACAGGAGGTAGTTGCTCAGTAGTAGGATCTTCTTCCTCTTCATCATTTGGGCAAAGTTTGTTCAAAAACATGTCTTTCTTCTACATACTTTAAATACTTGCTCTTGCCCTTTTCATAGAAAACTCCTCATCATCCATCTTGTGTTCCCAACCCTCTTTATCTATTACATCAACTTCATCTTCGTTGGAGTTGGTATCATCTTCAACTTCAGGCTCTTCCGTTTTAATCCAGTCAAACAGGGGTTCATGCATATGGTTCACATACACAATTACTTTCTTTTTGTCATCAAGATACTCAAGAAATTCATGATAATCACAATCATTTTGCAATGTGGCAAATCCTTGACACAATGTTTGGCCGTCTAGACAATAGTATACATCTTTACACATCCTTCTAGTAACCAGCTCTAGGTGAGCAATGAACTCAGAATACCCTTTGTCCCTGAAATCGGCATACCTTATCTCATTTTTATCTGGATCAAAATACGTAAATGGCCTTCGGAAAAAGTGCCCGTTGTACTGGACTTCAACGACCAATGCATCATCTTTAGCCATCCGATCTGATCAGGGTTGCTCGAAGAAAGAACAGTGAGAGTGAAATGATAGAGATGGGGGATTTGTCATGCCCTAATTTATGGAGATAAATACACACGCAACACCTAAATAACGTCAACTAATCATCCACGTAATGGTTTAACAGGAAGAAACCGGTTAAATGGCTATTTATAAACGGTTATTAGAACCTTAATGGTGTACTATACAAAAAAAAAAAAAAAAAACGTTAAGGACCTAAAATGGACAAATGAGAAACGTTATTACCCTCCTAAGTAATTATCCAAAATAAAAGTCATCAACGAATTATGTTACTTATTACACATATTCTATATTATTGGTTGTTTTCATTATTATTATTATATTAAATATAAGAATGCAACACTTGTATTTATTGTTTATAGCTATTATGTAATTTATATTTATTGTTAATCTCTATATTATATTATTTATTGGTAAAATATAAATAAAGCTACAAATGTATAATGTAACTATTTTTTGTATTTAACTCTTATTTTCTTTATCTATAACACAAATAAAAATAAGGTTGTTCACCAAAACATTCCAAGAAATTCATGCTTATATCAGAAATACAGTAAAATAAAATTGTAAAGGTTTTGAAATATTCTATAAAACTAATAAATATATGTACAAATAGTTTTTGATAATATAATAATATAATATTGATATAACTTTTAAAATTTGTGTCAAAACTAAAAATAAAAAATATAAAGTGAAATTAATGATAATTATTAGTTGATTACCTACAACTTACATCTACATAGTAGGCTTTGAAGATTAATAAGAGCTATAGTTTCTGATAATTAAGAAAAGTAAGTAGCTGTCCACATTTTGTATCGAAAAGTGAGACAAAGAAGGGAATAAGACTTATTAAGGTAATTAACTTTTTGGGTTGTTCACATATAGGTAACTATTTTTTTTGTACACATCTAGGTAACAAAATTTTTGTAACTGATCACATATGACCATTATGACCTGTTGTAGCAGGTTACATCTAGCTACAGCAGGTCATAGTGGTTATACGTGAACACTTTCAACAAGTTCGTTACCTAGATGTGTAAAAAAAATAGTTACCTAAATATAAAGAAAACCAAAAGTAAGAGTAAATTATACAAATGGTCCCTATGGTTTGGGGAAATTTGTGCGTTTGGTCCCTAACTTTTTTTTTTTTTTAACTCGGATGGTCCCTACCGTTTATTTTTGTTGCGCGCTTAGTACCTGTCTTATCTAAAAAGACTATTGTGCCCTTATTAATTTATTTTTTAATTAAATTTCTTATTTATGTATTTGTTTTTATATGTTTAAAAAAATTAATAGACCCCACATATATGAATCTCTTAACCGTAAACCTAAAAGTATATTTGAGAAATTTAATTTGGGTCCCACCGGTCACCATCCCATCTTTCATCCTATTCAACTTCTATTTTCTTTCCATCTTTAGTGACATGGAAGTCTTCACCATCCTTTTTTTTTGTTCTTCAACTCTGGCGAACAAACATAATAACTCACTGTCTCTTCACTTTAGTGAGTTGTGTTGTTGGTTCGTTGGAGTTGAAGGACCAAAAAAGAATGGATGATGAAGACTTCGATATCACTAAAGATGGAAAATAAATAGAAGTTAAGGATGATAAGAGATGGGACGGTGAGGAGATACAAATATGTAGGGTCTATTAGTTTTTTTAAACATATAAAAAATACACAAATAAGAAAATTAATTAAAAAAATAAATTAATAAGGGCACAATAGTCTTTTTAGGTAAGACAAGGATAAGCGCAAAAAAAACAGTAGGGACCATCTGAATTAAAAAAATTAAGTTAGGGACCAAACGTACAAATTCCCCCAAACCACAGGGACCATTCGTGTAGTTTATTCATACTTTTGGTTTTGTTCATATATGAGTAACTATTTTTTTTTTTTGTACACATCTACGTAACGAACTTGTTGAAATTGTTCACATATAACCATTATGACCTACTGTAGTCGGATGTAACCTGCTACAGCAAGTTATGATGGTCATATGTGAACAGTTTCAAAAAATTTGTTACCTAGATGTGTACAAAAAAAAAAGATAGTTACATATACATGAATAAAATGAAAAGTTAATTACTTTAATTATTCTTATTCCCAACAAAGAAAAAAGTTCTTAATAATAAAGGTTATATATTTAAAATTTAAAATTCGACTTTCGTAAACATTGGTTTGAAATCCGATATTTTAAAAAATCGATTTTTTATTTAAACTATCAAAAAATTTACAAACATAACAAATTAAAATTAGATATAATTAAAATAAAACAAATATGACATTTGACTAAACTATCGATTATGTCAACTATCTAAAAGTTGTTATTTTCAAAATAAACGAAAAGAGATTTTAAGTGAATTTGCGTACGAAATAAAGTTAGAGATTTTCTAATATTTGTCAAAAGAATATATATAAAAAGCATAAGTTAATGACAAATATTATCGTAATTAAATGTAAAAAAAAGTTAATTATAAAGAATATTATCATAATTAAATGTGAGATGTATTAATAATGGGAAAACTACAATAAAGTCCCAACATATTGGCCTCATAATCGATTTAGTCCCTATATATTTTTTTTATTCAATTAAGTCCCAAATACCGGTAATCGTATTCAATTTAATCCTTTGACCCGGTCAACAGGTCATCCAACTTTCAAAAATTATATTTTTGGCCCATATTTCAAAATTTATTACAAATTTGGTCCAAAATTTACACTTTTGGCCCGGATTTTAATTTTTTTTTTACAAATTTGGTCCAAACTTTACCTTTTTTGCCCAAATTTTAGAATTTTATTATGAATTCATCCTACTTTTAGTTTTTTTGCAACTTTTTTTTTTCAAAAAATTGTTTCTAATATGTTTTTTCTTTATAAAATCATATTTATAACCAAAAAAATGTATTTTCACATAAAAATCTTATATTTTCTATATAAAACTTTTTTTAAAAAGTTTTTTGTATATGAAATATCTAGTTATAAAAATATGTATTTATTTAGTATATAAATATATATATAAATTTGTTTTTATAAAAAAATGTATACACACCTATCACCTTTATATATATATATATATATATATATATATATATATATATATATATATATATATATATATATATATATAAACAAACACGATTTTATAAAAAAAAATATAGATACACACCTATTTGTGTGCATATATATATATATATATATATATATATATATATATATATATATATATATATATATATATATATATATATATATATAAGGTGATAGGTGTGTATACATTTTTTTATAAAAACAAATTTATATATATTTATATACTAAATAAATACATATTTTTATAACTAGAGATTTCATATACAAAAAACTTTTTAAAAAAAGTTTTATATAGAAAATATAAGATTTTTATGTGAAAATACAATTTTTTTTTTTTGTATAAATATGATTTTATAAAGAAAAAACATATTAGAAACAATTTTTTGAAAAAAAAAGTTGCAAAAAAACTAAAATTAGGATGAATTCATAATAAAATTCTAAAATTTGGGCAAAAAAGGTAAAGTTTGGACCAAATTTGTAAAAAAAATTAAAATCCGGGCCAAAAGTGTAAATTTTGGATCAAATTTGTAATAAATTTTGAAATCTGGTCCGAAAATGTAATTTTTGAAAGTTGGATGACCTGTTGACCGGGTCAAAGGATTAAATTGAATACGATTACCGGTATTTGGAACTTAATTGAATAAAAAATATATATAGGGACTAAATCGATTATGAGGCCAATATGTAGGGACTTTATAATAAATATATTTTGAATTTAATTATGTTAATATTTTTCATAATTAATATTTGTTATATGCGCCCTTAGTACACATATTAGAAAATCTCGTGAACTTATATTTCAATGATACTAATGAAAAAAATGATATTTTTGATTTTTCAATTTCATTTTCACGATCTATTATATATATCTGGTTAACAATAAAATACTTATGCTAATGGTATTTTTAATGTGTACTATAAATAATAAATAATACGTCCCAAATTTTGTTTAAAAAATAACCGAAATGAATATAAACCCCTTCCAAATGACATGTAGTTGGTTGCAATAAGTGTGTTGTCGAAATGTGTATCCCACCTAAATTTTGAGGGTTCAAGTTTGATTTTGTACTATTCGACACCAACAAAAATAAAACTGATTGTCGAAACCATAAACATTAACTGCCATATAAAACTATGTTTCGATTTTGTTGTCGCATTGCTACGATTGTTAGTCACGCAATATCCACAAACCATATTCTACAAAAAATGATGTCAAGCGTATATTCAAAACCAAAAACTGAAACGCAAAACCCTAAACCGTAAAAGGAAACTATTAGCTAAAAAGAATTAAGATATGTATACCTATTATAGAAATACTTTTATACTAATAATATTAACCGATATAATGAACGTAGTTTTGATATGACATGTTCTTGAAAAAAAATCAAACCATAAATATCATATCCACAATATGGATCCACTTGAATGGAAATATCAATATTGTAAACACCATAAAACTCAGAAGACCTGAAAGTATTTTACTAATATTTGTTAATCGAGGTTTTCGTAAATTTATAAATGAAAACATTAATACCTCAACATTTAGAAGAAAATATTCATTGAAAAAAAATATTATTCAATGTCATCCGAAATAAACTAATCGACAAAATAAAGTAATTGCCAAAGCAAAAATTACACTTCGCCCCCGACCAACATCCACTCTATCGCGCGGGTATTCTACTAATATATATATATATATATATATATATATATATATATATATATATATATATATATATATATATATATATATATATATATATAGGAGTAGGATCAAATGAGAACACCAAAAAGGTTGAGAACGCGAGAACACAATATAGTCATTTGCGATTCTGTGCATTCATTTGTGGAGAAACGATAAATTTTTACGTCTTTAATTTCAATCAAAGAGAAAAAGCATATTCATGTTGATTGTGCGTAAAAATTTATCATTTTTCCACAAATGAATAAACGGAATTACAAATGAATATACTTGTTGTCGCATTGTCAACCTTTTAGGTGTTCTCGTTTGATCATTTCCCTATATATACATATATATATATATATATATATATATATATATATATATATATATATATATATATATATATATATATAACATACATGTTTTGAAATTGTGTTTTAAGTAAATAATATTATGAAATATTATGTGAATTTGAATGTTGAGTTCTAACAGATAGTTTTTACTAGAAATGAATTAAAACTATGTTTAGAATCAGTCATAAAATATTGGAAGTCTTATGAGATTTCAATTAAAAACAAAATAATGAAATATAGCGAAAATATAAAATTTGAAATAAGTAAATTTTTATTATTGAAAATTGTAGATAATCTTGTTAGAAAGATTTAGGCGAAAACCTCATCGAAATCCGAGTTATAACGAATAAATTATTACCAATCGAAGATCCGCGACAAAACCAGCACGGCGCCGAATGACGTTAAAAGTGAGTTTTTGATTAACTACTTTTTAGCCTTAGTAATCTAAATGAAATTCGTAGTATTCGTTAAACCGAGATGTTCAATAAAAAGAATGCAAAATCTGACTTCGTGTGAGGAAGTTATGATTTTTCGAAGTTTCAGCTTAGCAGTAGATAGCTAAAAACTTGAATTTTAGATAGAGTGATTTTTAGCTGACACAACCTAAACGAGAATTGAAGGTCTCATCATTAGTAGTACAACGGTAAAAAGTCTGACGAAAACGAACGTCGGATGAAGAAGTTATGAATTTTTAACGGATTTTCCTGTCCCAGTCTGTTAAAAATAATAATATTAAAATTAAATTCAAAATTAGCTGATGGAGTCTAAACAAAAGTTGTAGAGAATAAGTTTAGCTATGCGTGCATATAAAGAATGTCAAAAACGGAGCTGTTATGCGAAAGTTATGGATTTTAGAAGTTTGGGGCTCAATTTCCAAGAATTTTCGCATGGATAAGGTCCGAAATAGGCCACGTCATCGGATCCTTCACTCCATGCGCGCCCCGTGACTCATCCGAAGCTGGCTCCACCGCGTGTCGCACACCTGTCGCCTTCCGAGTGGACCGAACTGCAGTCCAATGATCTTCCGATGCGCCTCGCTGCCCCCCTCTTCCCGTGTCCGAAGCTCGCACCTCCACCTGCCTCCCTCACATGTGGGCCATTTAGAACACCTCACTGCTGCTGCATGTTCCTCTTGGCTTAGGATCCGAGCTCCTCCTCCCCTATAAGTAGAGGGCCTGCGAGACCTCTCGGGTAGTTTGAGAAATTTGGCACTTTTACCCCCCTTTTTGATATTTTTACTATTCCGACTTCCCTTGAAGCCCTGGTACTGATTCCAAAGCCCAAAACACGCCCCGAGACTCCCGAGATGCCCGTAAAATTTATCTTTTCAGTTTTGAAGCTCTACCTTCGCAGAGCCCGGTTATCAAGAAAACTCTTGGTTTTCAACGAAGAAAGTGATATTTATAGCCGAAGTGCTGCCCAAATTAATATTTTAGCCGCCAGCTATTTCACAGTGAGTTTAATATATAGGAACAATTGTATGTTATGTGTTATATGTGCTATATGCTCTCCAGTGTAATTATCCCGGGTTATTTTTATTCGCTATTTTTAATAGCAAAGAAATACCTTTGACCATGTGATCAGTGAAAGGACTTAGATTCACGTTGGTACTGGTATGTAGCCTCTGGCCATGTAGAACATGTCTCCGTAAGAGAATGATTTCTATTTTATGGTATTGATAGAAGGTTAGACAGAGCTATAAACCTGAAATCTACCAAAATGTTAATCCGAAGTTGTATGGCTTCTGTGCCATTTGGGCCAAAGCTTTCTTAATGTATATCAAGCATGGAAATTGTTATGTGTAACATCTAGATTTTCAGGGTTATTATTGTGTAGTTTAATCTTTTGATTAAAGGAGAGACTCGAAAAGTTGAGGATCCAACTCGCCGAGTCGAGACGGATTTTTCATGCGGATTTAATGAGTGAAGTCGACGAGTCAGAGGAGGGACTCGCCAAGTAGGTGTTGGGCAGAGAAACACTAATTTTTCGGGTTTGGGATCTATTTAAAGGTCCTTATGGACTTAATTTGCGGCCACTACACCCTGAGGAACCCTAGTGAACAGAGAGAAAGCTTGTGGTGCAATAGGAGGGCCAATTCATCATATTTTGGTGTGTTCTAGCAAGGGGAAGGATGGATTTCGTGTTAGGCTGTTTTGTGAGACTCAAATATTCCATCATTTTGTTCACAGCTACTGTCAGAGGTAAGGATTCATATTCATCTTCGTTTGTGTGATAGATTTGATGAATCTAGGGTTTCTTCTCTTCCTTTGGTAAGAGATCTAGAGTATGTGATGTCCCCTTGTGTGTATATCTTCAGATCTGGACCTTGAGAGGTCCAGAGAGTCCCTATTCCCCAGCTTTATGTAGTCCTTTATGAGTTTGGAGCTTAGGTGATCATTTTAAGGGTTATTTCTCCATCTGTGGCTAATTGTGGGTTGCATGAATGTAAAGTTTGAACCTTTACGTGACTATTGAGTGCTACAAGGTTAGATCTACTAGTTGGTAAAGCGGATCTGGCCTTAGAAGGTCGAATGAGCATAGTCATGGAGGAAACTCGCCGAGTACATGGAGAGACTCGACGAGTCGAGTCGGGGTTTCCCCGGGATTCATACCAGGTGTAACTCGTCGAGCTAGGGGTTGGCTCGACGTGTCAAGTGAGGCTAGAAGGAGGATTCAGTGGACACGTGTGGACTCGCCGAGTCGCCCATGTGCACTCGACAAGTCGGGTCAAAGTTTGACCGTTGACTTTCGTTGACTTTAGGGTTTTGGTCAAGACTGACTTAAGAGAGTTCAGGGAAGGATAAAATTGTCTTCTACCCAATCTTTAGAGCTGAGACAATGAGAGAGTATTGATCGGGGATGTTATTTGAATAATAGGAGGAGGTCGGGTTGGGACGTTGATCACGAGAGTTCATCTGACTTCGTTTGAGGTGAATCTTCTCACTATACTTTACCTTGAGTGGTAATTAGAGTTATGTTACAAAGTTATTGTATGCTATTTATGTGATGTGTTGCACTGCATTATTCTATGTGATTTATGTCGTGTGTATATCAGAGTTAGAACCAGAAGGTTCACAGAGCTAGGACCAGAGGGTCCACAGAGTTAGGGCCCAAGGACCCACAGAGTTATAGCCTTGAGTGGCTAGTACGTGTTATGTGTGGTATTTTGGGAAACTCACTAAGCTTCGTGCTTACAATGTTTTGTGCTTTGTGTTTTAGGTTTTCTCAGGATCACGGGACGGCGCCGGCTCGATTGTACACACTAGAGAAAGAGTTATGTTTTAGAGGATACTGGATTACTATTTATTTGATTATGGAGTTATGTTTTTGTAATTTAAACAAAAATGAGATTTTTATAAAAACGTTTTTAAGATCAAAGCGAATTTAAACGAAAATTTTAGTTTTGAAAATTTTCGGTGTTACAATTTGGTATCAAAGCCTTGGTTTGAGGGATTCGGATGCACCTTTGGGTAATCTGGACTCAAACTGAGGAAGTAAGAAAATGTTTCAAAGAAATGATTTTCTAAAAGTGAATAAGAGTTCAAAGAGAAAGCAAGAAAGAGCAGTGTGTACAATCAGCCAAAGCCTGAACGATGATTTCCTAAAATACCCTTGCTTTTGTATTATGAGATATTTATGATACATATTATGAGATATTATACATGCTAGAGATAGGCTAGGTATTTCATATCTTAGGACTAGAGTGGCCTGATTTGTGATGCCTTAGCCTAGGAGATTGCTGTTATATGTGATGTGCTTTTGAGAATGTGATGAGTGAGAGTATTCAGTTGGAATACTTTTATGGGATTTAAGTAGAGGGGTAATCTAGGAGAGATGCCTAGATGAGTCTTGTGGTGCTTATCGAAAGAATAGTTAGAACCCACGAGGGGTAGAGTTTCAGAGTTTGGTGGTACTTTGGAGAATGAGCAGAGCAAGCAGAGTTATCACCCAGAGTGAGTTCTATGTATTCTTCGATGCTCGAATGTTGCCTGTTTCGTGCTTTGTGGAACTCTCGATGATGGGAGTCAGTTGCCGAGTAAATATGATGATATTCAGAAGGTAGATGGTTGGCATCATTAGGAGCTCTTCAGCAGCTAATGGCGGAGAAGTGGGAGGACCAAGGAAGAGCCTTGGGAGAAGCCTTAGTCAAATAAGTGCGCTGGCAGAGTAGAGCATTTCGCTGAGGAGTGAGCACGCGTGACGAGATTGGTGAACGAGAAGGTTGAGCTGCTACTTAGGAGCTTTGCGATGGTCTGTGTGGAAAGTATGGGTAGATGTGGCAAGTAGTATGGGACCGTACTACCGAAAGCAGAGGACCCATACTCGATACAGGGAGTATTCTGAAGGTTCTAAGGAGCAGATTGAGGAGTGATGTTATGGTTCGAGTACCATACATCAGAGCAGATTGAGGAGTGATGTTATGGTTCGAGTACCATATATCGAAGCAGATTAAGGAGTGATGTTATGGTTCGAGTACCATACATCGGAGCAAATTGGGGAGTGATGTTATTGTTGGATTAATGTCTAAGTCCATAACTATAATTGGTAAGACTTGACCCAAGCCCGACATGGTCCATTTGGGTTGCATGGCATCATGCACTTGGATAGACTATAATGAGAGAAATAAGACACTTATGGTTATTAATATATTATAAGTTCTAGTATATTAATAATAAGAATAATAAGATTATTTAATTAGTATTGATCAAGAATTAATCTAGGATTAATTAAGTGATCAAAAGAAGACTAATTAAATATATGGGTTGATTCTGCAAATCATCCATACTTATATAGTGGGCTAATGCTCCATGGATTATCTAGTTGGGCCAAAACCCATATGATGCTCCATGGATGCTCCATGGTGTATTTGAACCCATGGATCCAAGGAAATGGAAAGTCATGACAATTAGGGTTTACCCTAATTGTATAACTATATAAGCATCTTATTCTTGATCAAAATCGGTCACTAGTATCATTCTAGAGAGGGCTAGCCGATTTCATGAAGTGTAGAATTCTCTCAAGTTATTCCAAGTGTATTTGGTGTTGTGTGAACCATTTGAGGTGTCACACTTGGGGCACTAGGCACTCAAGCTTCATGAAGACATTCTACATCAAAGAGGTATGTATTCTATCTTGTTATATTGATAGTTTTGTATGCTAGATTAGGATAATACCTTGGATATTCATATTTGCATGTATAATAGAGAAAACATAGATCCAAGGTATTTAGGGTTTCATGTACACTTAGGAGTGTTAGAATGCTCATAACCCAACAGTGGTATCAGAGCCAGGTTTGTTTTCTTGTTATACTTGCAATAGAAGCTGAAAAATCGAGTTTTGTTGCTGTCTACCCAGCAGACTCGCCGAGTCCATGTAGGGACTCGACGAGTCCAAGGCAAAATGCATCTAACTCGCCGAGTTATGTTCATGCACTCGACGAGTTGGACCCCAGACAGAATATTTTCGAGTTTTTTGGCTAGAAATGGACTAGGAACATTACCCTAAGTTGTTTTTGAACTTATAAACTTGTTTTTTAATGTGGTAATGTTCATGCTAATCCATTTTCAAAGTTAATTGTCAATAGATTCATGTTTTGTATTAGTTTAAAGGTTAGATTAATTACATGAAAAGTTTGATTTGAATTATCTTGTTCTTATGAGTTGTTTAGATTAATAGAAAAGTTGAGTGAAAAAGTTGTTTTCAATCCAAATTAATCTAAGAGATGATTCTAAAATGTGTTTTTGTAACTTGTCCTCAAGTTATATGAAAAGTCACATTTAAGTTTCATAAAACTCAAAAAAGTTGGCAAAGGTTACAAAAATGAAGAGTCTAGTTCTAATTAATTGGAGTTATGACTCCATAATTTGTCCTCAAGTTATGGAGGACCAAGAGTCTCTTCATTAAATAAATAACTAAATAATGTAACCTTAATTAATTCCATAAGTTATAAAATAAAGAAAAGTTAATTCTTTATTAGTTTAAAGTCTTCCATAATTTGTCCTCAAGTTATGGAACTTGAAGAGTTTTTGGATTAAAACTACTTTAAACACATAAGTTATGGAATTAATTAGTTTTGAATAGTTTCAAAACTTGCCCTCAAGTTTTGGAATTTGTAAAGTTTTCACTTATGAATACTTTAATTCCAAGTTAGCCCTTAGAATTTTAAAAGTTAAAATTCAACCCTTATACTTTATAATATTATAAGTTAATAATATATATATATATATATATATATATATATATATGTATAAGAGTAAAGTCGGTCTTACCGCTAGTACGCCTCATTCACGAAGCCGGTCTATAAGGTGGGTATAAGGTTGTTGCCTATAAAATGGCAACTTAATGGGTGTCCACTCTCACCCACCGCTTGCTTGACTGGTGGAGGGTCGTTAGCCGAACGGGTTTGACAGGACTATAATTCTCCCTTCATTAAAAGTATTAATGATAAATACTAAGTAACTAAACTCTTAATAATACCCAATCTTAGTTACTTAGGAAAATGTGAATAAGGTGCTAATCCATGAAATTACACTTTGCACTTTGTTTAAGTCGGTTAGTGGAGCGCGTGTGGTTAACCGGCACACTAACTCGTATTTAACAAGGTAGGCAAAGGGTAACTTAATGTTTATCATATTATCGATGGAGCGTGTGTGGTTAACCGGCACATCGATTGAGGGGTAAACACTTCAGGGTACCAAGTAATTTGCATGGTTACTTCACACCTTGTTTTGTGATCCTCGGCATCCCAGTCACAAAACCTGAAGGGCACACTCGAGATTGAAACATGCCATTGAACAGTTCAATGAATCTCAAAAGATCTAGGAGTTTCAAAAACCAATTAAAACCTAATAATACATTTCGTTTATCTTGGTGGAAATTGGTGAATCGTCATTCACCTACCTTCAAATTGTTTTATAGCTTGGATTACGGCATACCTCTTCTAAGTTATAAAATAGTTTGATAGGTCCTAGCCTTAATATTTCATATTGGGTGTCATATTAAGGACTTTAAGATCAACTATCTTGAATATCTCCCAAAAGATGTCTAGTTTAGACATTTATGATCTTCCCAAATCTCTTGAAACAAGCTTTCCTAAATGAAGATGATGTCCCTTGGAAATCATACTTCTTTCACCTCCTCCGATTATTCTCCGTAACCCACAAGTTCTTAAAAAGTTTAAGGTCACTCGAACCCTATTGGCAAGGCAAGGTCTGGGTGTGATCACATCTTGGAGATGTAGTCATATATTGACAAGCCGGGAGAGTTAGGTGTCAAAGTCTTTAGAAAGTTGGTGGTTCAATCACTTTCTAAGTCACATAGTGAGTTCTTTTGGAACACTTATGAAACAGACTATGACAAGACCCTTAATGATCTTATCTATTTGTTAAGATCAAATTCCTCAAAACTTGATGGACATTGACAATAGTGACACAGGAAATCCAGAAAAGCATTCTCTTCCCAATGGAAAGGGATCGGCCATAGTCAACTCGGTTGAAAAAATGGTAAAGAGAAAAGCTAAGTCTGTGATAGTCCCGTGTACCATTATCAAAGGGTCCATATGTTTATATTGCCAAAGAAAGGGTCATTAGTTGCAAAGCTGCCAAACTTACCTAAGGATGTTAAAGTCAATAAGTTTGACTCTACTTCAGGTAAAGTCCACTATCTAACTCTGTTAAGTTTCTATTATGAGATTCTTGATACATGATGTGACTGGGTCACATGGTAATGTTTTAAGAATCAAAGAAAAGTAAAGGAACTCAAAGAAAGAATATGCTGAATCTGATCGCATAGATGGATTTCTATCGCATAGTTTGAAAATCAGATTCTTGAGCTACTTCTTAGGAGTTATGAGATATTGCTTAGGAATAGATAACAACAAGTTTTCATATGGATTGTAAGGATAAGTTTTTCCGCATAGTTTTAAAATAAAAGAAAATTTTTGATTTTAGTTATTTTAAAATATCCTTACAATGAAATTTGAGGAAAAATTGTTGCCTATATGATTCCATTAATAGCAAGAGTGGAAATATGAAATTGATTCCTTCATTTGTGGTAATGTCTAAATTTACCAAATAAGGAAAGATTCTCATCATCCAAAGTCTCAATTGGACCAGAACTTGGAATCATGCAAGTTGTACAGCATGATGAATGAGAACTTTCAAGTATGGGAAAAATTAAGACTAATTACTTGTTCACATGGATGTGTGAGTCAAGTAATGGACTAAGGGATTGAGTACATAGTCATGTGCACTGATTAAGTCCACCACAAAAGATCGATAAGACTATTCGTCATAGTTTACTAAAGCTCAGTAAATATGATTATACTTACAAGCTTAAGTGTAACTCTAAGACATTGGAAAAGGTTTCAATGTATGACAGAGCCAATAAGAAGAATCAAATTAGGCAGAAGGATAAAAGTTTCTCAAATCTGAAAAGATGGGAGAGTACTTTAGTATCAGTTTTTGTGATCATCTTAATGATTAAGAAACCATATCAAACTTAGTTCTCTAAGGAAGTCTTAGTGCATTCTTATGACTAAGAAGAAGGGATCTTGAATTGTTGAAATGGTTAAATCAAGAAGATGAGTCATACTTCGCTCCATTACAAGTCTTAGAGTCATATTCCAAGATTGTAATTTGAGTGATATGTCTTTAAAGAAGGTTTAAAACACTTGTCAAATGTTAGAGTAAAAGTTTTCTACTCTTGTACATTTGAAATTGGTAAGTTGTGATGTTTTGGATAAAACAAAGACCAACTTAGGCCAATTGTGTGAAGTGTTTGTCTTGATTAGAATCCACACTATTTCTTGGATGTTTGACAAGGGAGTCTTATAGGTCAAGAGGACAGTGGGAGTCTTAAAGGTCTTGAAAGTCTCAAGAACTAATCAAGAATAAAACCTAAAGTTCTTCACTAGCACACGACTTAAGGTTTATAACCTATCGTGTTGACATATTATGTGCCCATTCCAGTTAAAGTTAGCTTTGCATATGAGTTCTTAGAGTTCTCAATTTGTTGCACAACAACTTGGAAGCAATGGCAGGCCCTTGAGCTGCTAGGTGTCAAGAAGTTAAGATTGAGTTCAGTCCATATGAGTTTGGATTTGTCATTACCCTTGTCTTGTGACTATGGTTTTGACAATTCACATGGATAAGAACACATACACCATTAAATCTAAGTGTCATAAGGTTTCTCTCCGATTCATGAAAATGATGGTGAGGAAACACTTTCACTAAGTAGATTTTAGTTAGATAGCAGTTGTGATATTTGCATTCTCAAAGTCGTTAGTGGAGCGTGTGTGGTTTACCGGCACACTAACCTGGACTTGTGAGAAGTGGCAAAAAAGGTCTAACCATTATGATTACGGCATCCCTCTTCATAATTATTTAGACATACAAGTGTGCTATCTAAGGGAAGGTGTATGTTTTTTGATAAAGTCTTATCAAAACAATCTAGTATTAGAAATCTGAACTTTGGTAAGAAAGTCAATAAAGTATTGATTTCTAGAAGTCGAGCTTTCTGAGTACATGTCAAAGCTAGTGGGAGCATAAGTGTTATGCTAATAATCATCGTGTTAGTGGGAGCATGATAATTATGATTGCAAGTTAGCAATGTTACTTATAGAAAACAAAAGGTTTCAATTGGGAAAAAGTTGTTTCGCTATAATTAAGGGAGAGTAAATTATACTTCATCTCAAATCTATAAGCTTAGATCGTGAGGTTTTAATCATTTAGTCAAGGATATATATGAATTTCATGTTGGAATGGCTCAACATAAGGAAATTCTGTATATGGGTCCATTATTTGCGTTCTAAAATTCGATTATGATTACGACATCCCTTTTCATAATCTGAATTATGAGAACTTGGCAAATAGAAATGGAAATGTTATAGCAAAAGACTGGTTTAGTCTTTATGCGAGACATCATGAATCGTGTCCCATATGCTTCGGATATAGGATCGATTACATGTGCTATATTCATCCTTTCTAAAATTTTCCAAATGCCTGGGGCATTAAGAAGGGAAAAGGTTTAGAACTGGATATGACTAAAAGGATTAAACAATTGTCGAGGACAATCTAAGGTTTACCAAAGATTGGTTGCTCAAGGACAATTAAAAGTATAGTGATAATTCTGGAAGGACCATATTGACGTAATCTGTAAGGAGGCAACTCTTGTTCAGAAGTGATAGTCAAAATGGAATCTGGAAATGTTTCAAAGTTAGAATTTTCAATCTGTGTAAGATTAATGAAACTTAATGCAAGAAGGATGGTTCCAAGGAGTTGATCTCCTTTGGAATGCTCTGTAATGATTGTTGTCAAGTCTTTCTGACTTTGTGCATAATCATTACAAGAGGATCAATGCATATAAGCTTAGAATCTAACAGATTTCAGTAAATGACATGATTTGGAATTCTTGCATTTGCAGTAAGGATTTGGGAGTGTGAAAAGAGAATCATTGAAGTTATGTTCAATTGATCTAGCTCACAAAGTAAAGATCATAGACAAACATAGTATGCATACTTGGTGTATGGCATGACTAGTGTTTAGAAAAACATAGTGTACATGCTTGGAGCATGGGACAACTATTGTTTTAAATTCAAAAATAAAGTTGATAGCTGAAACAGTATACAATGAATAATGCGTAATCATATGGTGATAAATAAAAGGTGTTTTATTTATGTTCATAGGTTTTGATACCATATTGGATTCAATTATTATTGTGTTTCACTTTGCATGTTTTGACTTCCCGAATAAACTAGGTTATTCTTCCGGAATGACTAAGTTATTCAAACCATCCACAGTCGGTCATATGTTGGAAGCAGATGTGAATTAAGACTGTCATGGGTTGGCTTGTAGAGGTCTAAGGTGTTGGACAAATGGCACCAACACTCATGAGTGCTCATAAGTTCTGAGTATTGGATTCAACCCGCGCTCATTGGAATCACTTCATGGATATTTTCACGAGTGGTCATGAGACGATAATATTTTATATTCTTCAAACCTAGAGATATGAGTTATTACTATGAGTTGATAGTACATTGATTGCACGAAACCGCATTTGGTAACTTGGTGCTATAAAACGTGCCTTTGTGTATGATTCAACAAGTAGTAGAACAAGCCATATGCGTCGAACTTTATCAATTCCTTTTACCTTCAGGATAAAAGCGATATCTGTGGGCCCCTCGATGATTTGATGGTGACAAATGGAAGTGCTCGGCCGGGCAAGGACTGATTTGATTAGTCAGTCGTCATAAATCGGAAATCGGGAAACAACTAATGGACAGAGAGAATGATTATAATCCATGTCTCAGTCCATATGATATCTAGAATGGAGGAATATATGATCCCTTATCTAATGGACAAGTCATTAACAAAAGTCAGAGTTCATCTATAAGGTCAGAGTTCGACAGAAGCTTTTGAGAGCTACGATTGCTAGTTGGTTCCTGAAGTCATACGCAATAATAGTTTTAGACTTATCCAAGTGGGAGACTGTTGGATTAATGTCTAAGTCCATAACTATAATTGGTAAGACTTGACCCGACCCAGCATGGTCCATTTGGGTTGCATGGCATCATGCACTTGGATAAACTATAATGAGAGAAATAAGACACTTACGGTTATTAATATATTATAAGTTCTAGTATATTAATAATAAGAATAATAAGATTATTCAATTAGTATTGATCAAGAATTAATCTAGGATTAATTAAGTGATCAAAAGAAGACTAATTAAATATATGGGTTGATTCTGCAAATCATCCATACTTATATAGTGGGCTAATGCTCCATGGATTATCTAGTTGGGCCAAAAACCATATGATGCTCCATGGATGCTCCATGGTGTATTTGAACCCATGGATCCAAGGAAATGGAAAGTCATGACAATTAGGGTTTACCCTAATTGTATAACTATATAAGCATCTTATTCTTGATCAAAATCGGTCACTAGTATCATTCTAGAGAGGGCTAGCCGATTTCATGAAGTGTAGAATTCTCTCAAGTTATTCCAAGTGTATTTGGTGTTGTGTGAACCATTTGAGGTGTCACACTTGGGGCACTAGGCACTCAAGCTTCATGAAGGCATTCTACATCAAAGAGGTATGTATTCTATCTTGTTATATTGATAGTTTTGTATGCTAGATTAGGATAATACCTTGGATATTCATATTTGCATGTATAATAGAGAAAACATAGATCCAAGGTATTTAGGGTTGCATGTACACTTATGAGTGTTAGAATGCTCATAACCCAACAGTTATGGTTCGAGTACCATACATTGGAGCAGATTGGGGAGTGATGTTGGTTCGGGTACCATACATCGGAGCAGATTGGGAAGTGACGCCATGATTCGAGTACCATGCATCTTAGCAGATTAAGGGGTGATGTTATAGTTCGAATGCCATGAATTGTAGCAGATTGAGAAGAGATGTTAGGGGATGAGTACCATGGTTCTTAGCAAATGATGCTTGTGATTCTTTGGTTGTCCGATCAGGATTGATTGGTGGAGTGTGGACGCGATGAGGTTTTAGGCCTGAGGGCCATGATTGAATCCGAAGAGGCATCCTTTGAGAGGGAGGTCGAGAGAATTTCAGAGTACCTTGGGACTCAAATCTTCCATCATTTCGTTCAGAGCTACTGTGAGAGGTAAGGATTCATGTTCATCTTCGTTTGTGTGATAGATTTCATGAATCTAGGGTTTCTTCTGTTCTTTTGGTAAGGGATCAAGAGTATGTGATGTCCCCTTGTGTGTATATCTTCAGATATGGAACTTGAGAGGTTCAGAGAGTCCCTATTCCCTAGCCTTATGCAGTCCTTTATGAGTTTGGAGCTTAGATGATCACTTTAAGGGTTATTTCTCCATCTATAGCTTATTGTGGGTTGCATGAACGTAAAGTTTGAACCTTTACGTGACTTTTGAGTGCTAGAAGGTTAGATCTACTAGTTGGTAAAGCGAATCTGGCCTTAGAAGGTCGAATGAGCATAGTCATGGAGGAAACTCGCCGAGTCCATGGAGAGACTCGACGAGTCGAGTCGGTGTTGCCCCGCGATTCATACTAGGTGTAACTCGTCGAGCTAGGGGTTGGCTCGACGTGTCAAGCGAGGCTAGAAGGAGGATTCAGTGGACACATGTGGACTCTCCGAGTCGCCCATGTGCACTCGACGAGTCAGTTTTGGTCAAAGTTTGACCGTTGACTTTCATTGACTTTAGGGTTTTGGTCAAGACTGACTTAAGAGAGTTTAAGGAAGGGTAGAATGGTCTTCTACCCAATCTTTAGAGTTGAGACAATGAGAGAGTATTGATTGGGGATGTTATTTGAATAATAGGAGGTCAGGTCGGGACGTTGAGCACGAGAGTTCATCCGAATTCGTTTGAGGTGAGTCTTCTCACTATACTTTACCTTGAGTGGTAATTAGAGTTATGTGATAGAGTTATTGTATGCTATTTATGTGATGTGTTGCACTGCATGATTCTATGTGATTTATGCCGTGTGTATATCAGATTTAGAACCGAAAGGTTCACAGAGCTAGGACTAGAGGGTCCACAGAGTTAGGGCCCAAGGGCCCACAGAGTTATAGCCTCGAGTGGCTAGTATGTGTTATGTGTGGTATTTTGGGGAACTCACTAAGATTCATGCTTACAGTGTTTTGTGCTTTGTGTTTCAGGTTTTCTCAGGATCACGGGATGGCACCGGCTTGATTGTACACACCAGAGAAAGAGTTATGTTTTAGAGGATCCTGGATTACTATTTATTTGATTATGGAGTTATGTTTTTGTAATTTAAACAAAAATGAGATTTTTACAAAAAGTGTTTTAAGATTAAAGCGAATTTAAACGAAAATTTTAGTTTTGAAAATTTTCGGTGTTACATTATGTCTCATTGATTGTATATCTTTAAATCAAATCAATGATTGATATGGAATATTTGTCACATGATTCACATATGCCCTTGTTGTTCCTTGTTCGTCTTTGCTTCTTCCATATTGAAGTATATATATCGCATAACGTTATATTGTATCTATTATTGAACTCACTAAGCGTCACCGCTTACCTTCTCAGTGTTTAACAAATTGCATGAGATAAGCATCTAGTATAGTTAAATACTGGTAGAAGATTTTTGAATAGTTTGAAACTATTGTATCGATAGAAGCTTATGAATAGTTTGAAACTATTGTACTTTTCACTCCCATATGTATAAAACTATAGAATCCTGGGAAGTTATGTAATATATAACACTTTAAAATAGTCGGGTCGTATCCAGTAGTTTGTAACCTCTTTATCAATGTAAAATATTGTTTTTTATAAATATGCAAGTAGTATGTTTTGGAGTAACTAAATTGTCAAGTATGAAAGTTTGGGTCTTTCATAAATACGAAAGTGAGGGTCTTTCAATCATGGTATCAGAGCAGTAGTTTGAGTGAACTAAATTCCACGGATTGGTATTTAGACTTAAACTATTGGAAGTTCAGTATATGAACTTAATCATTGTAAGAATATGGATACAAACCATAGGAAATATATATAAGTAAAAGTATTAGGTAATAATAAACCCTAATATTCTAAAATACAATGTTACCCCGTATTGCAGAGCAATGACTGAACAGGTTAGTAGCCATACCCCTGAGGTTGGTGGAGGTCCTCAACCCGAGGAAGTGAATACTACAGGATCTCCTCGTGAGGAGCGACTCTTGGGTAAACTTATCGGTGTTATTCGACAGACTCTCGAAGAACACAAAAAGAATGGTGATAAGGGAAAAGAGAAAGCCACTAGAGAATCTTCAAAAGGAGAGGTCAAGTGTCCCTCGTTCAAAGATTTCAAGAGTAGCGGTGCTATAGAGTTTTCCGGTGTTCTCAATCCCATTATTGTTCTTACTTGGATCCAGAACACAGAGAAAGTGTTTCGTATTTCCCATGTGGATAATGAAGATAAGGCTAATTATTCTTCTACAATGCTCATCGGAGAAGCCTTGGTCTGGTGGGAAGCAACATATGAAGCTCTCAACGGGTTTGACCAGGAGAATTTAGTCCGGGAAATGTTTAAAACTCATTTTCTAGAGAAGTATTGTCCTCTAGACATGAGGAGGAGATTGGAGAAGGATTTCCTCGAGCTTAAACAAGGAGGAATGACTGTGAATGAGTATAAAACTCAGTTTAATCAAAGAGCAAGGTTTGCTACGAAGTATATTCCAACTGAAGACGAGAAAATTCAATTATTCATGGAGGGACTACGAAACGAAATCCATGATTTCGTTGCCCATCTAGAAGTTCTGTCATTCGATAAAGCAGTTTAATATGCTCAAATACGTGAGCATGACTTAGAAATACGTGGTGCCACTTTTACTGCTCTGAAGCATCTACGTACTGAAAGAATTGTTCCTATTCCTTCTTTTCTACCAGCTCAATCCGTTCGGACTGAACCTGGTAATCAAGTTCAAACTCAAAATGCCTCTCGTGGACATGGTAGATCACAATCTTTTTCTATTCAATCGCCTTCATGTCGTATTTGTGGAAGGAATCATCCGGGACAATGCAAAATAGACAAGGAGTCCATTGTCTGTTATGGATGTGGAGAAAATGGTCATATAAAGCCAGCCTGCCCAAGAAAGGATGTTACTTGCTATGCATGTGGTATTACTGGCCACAAGATGCATTTTTACCCTACTCTTACTAGTCAGATAACGGGAAGTCAAGCTTCTGTTCAACAACCGGTGAGAATTCAAGTCCGTGTTCAACAATCAAAGGGTACTCCAACTAAAAAGGAGGAGGTGCCAAAAGCTAAGGGTCGTGCATTCCAGATTACCTCGGAGAAGGCACGCGAGGACCCGAATGTTGTGACGGGTACATATCTTGTTAACTCTAGACCTGTTCACATCTTATTTGATTTTGGTGCCTCAAATTCTTTTGTGTCTTACGAATTTGTGATTCATTTCAAATTACTTGTTTTGTACTCGCGCAACCATTTTACGTAGATACTGCGGGAAATATATCATTAATTGCTGATAAAGTCTATAAGGATTGTGTTATAGAAATTGAAGGCTATACTTTTCTTGCTAACCTAATCCCTATCTCCTTGCCCAACTTTGATATTATACTCGGCATGGATTGGTTATCAAAGAACCACGCAGAACTCTTGTGCTATGAAAATACAGTACGCATTCCTATTGAAGGGGAGAATCCTATCTATGTATACGGTGAACAAAGACTCTTAAAAATAATCTCTTTCCTTAAAGCTCGTCAATTCATCTCAAAAGGGTGTTCTATCTATCTGGCCTACACAGTTTGTTACACCCCAAAACCGAGAACGGCAGAATACGTTCTGGGGTGGACGACGTCATGTGCAATATCATAACAATGCATAATAGTAAAAACAAGCGACAACAACCATTACATTAATATAGTAATTGTAATACAAGCGTGTTCTATATAGTTTGATAGACACCAAAAGTATAAACAAAATAAAAGATGGGTCATGTATATATATACCATCTTCTCAAAAGCTGCATCTGTACCTGCCTACTGATGACCTGAGAATACAAGTTATTTTGAAAAACAAGTATCAACATAAAGTTGGTGAGTTCATAAGTATTTAGTGTCATTGCTTGCATAAAAGCGTTTGAAACCAAGTATTACAATAATTATTATCAAGTTTTGAAAATAGTGTGAACCCTAGAAAATCCTAAATTTTACAGCAAAGGTAGTCTTTTACCCAGACTCGGATATTTGTAAGCTTGATTCGTTGAAAATGTAAGAGTTTCCACAGTATAAATGTCAGTGAGAAAATATAGTTTTAGATTTCGTTCATATAAAGAAATTGGAAGAATAGGGTTTTACCCCAGCAATGTCACTGTCGGCTAAACGTAGTAGAGATGTAAACTCCAGGTAGTATTAAATGTGTATACACCTCGGGAAGTCTGTTTTAACTTTAATTCTTAATATGTTAATTAAGGTCTGAATGTGAACTCGTATGTAACCATACTGAGTAACAGTAGTATATCAGTTGACCCTGCAAGTCACATGTAGCGTAGTGATGTTTTGTCATCCCTGGGCCTAGTCTACTCGGACTGTAGCTAGCAGTCGGGATGTGGGAGTGTCCGTCCCGTATAGATCTATACACATAGTGTTCGCTCTCCCTCCAGGAATCTCAGGTTACACGATGATCGCATAGCGAAGTGTGGTATCGAGAAGTAGTGCATCACATTCTATTTTAGTGTTCGCTCTCCCTCCAGGAATCTCAGGTTAAACGATGATCGCATAGCGAAGTGTGGTATCGAGAAGTAGTGCATCACATTCTATTTTAGTCTATTCTTTTGTATAGTATATAGTCTTTTCTTCATGTAGTATATAGTGTTCTCTTTGTATAGTGTATAGTGTTATCTTCTTATAGTGTTTAGTGTTCTCTTCTTATAGTCTTTAGTGTTCTTTTCATATAGTATATAGTACGTATAGACTCATAACGGTACTGACAATAGTGAGTATCATAGTAGCAATAGTAATGAGTGGAAACCTTTAACTATACCTATTATAGTTAAATAGAGATGTTAGTTGAATGCCTTTGATACACAAAGGTGTTGAAATGAAGTGAATACTTTTATATCTAACACCATTATATATGATATATAACTAAGTATTCAACAACAGTCAGACAAATAACAGAATACCCTAAGTCCACAATCAAACAAGAACAGGAAATAAGGTGAGCTATTAGTTCTAAGTCCTTCAATCCTTACTTATATAAATATATTGGTGTAGATATGATTTGAAAACAAAACAATTTTGAAAGCATTGGAAAATAGTTTTTAGAACAATTAAACATGAAGATAAGTTTGATAAACATTTAAAACAACTTTCCTGACATGGTGATTTGAAAATATAGAAAATCCTTTCGACAATAAGTTGTAATTCACGGATGATTTGTACAATAACTTGTTTGGTTCAACTTGTATTCCCCCCCCCCCCCCCCCCCCCATAAAACGTATAAAAACATTTTAAAGGTTGATTAAGGGGTATGAACTCACCTGTAGTGAGTGATGCGATGGTAGGATCAATTTAGGAGGTTGAGTGTTCATTGCGGACTTGAGCACCAACGGATCCTATTAACCATATAATGACATATATATGGGTCTAATTAGTGTTTGGAATAACTATTTATTGTAGTGGGACCTTTTTAGGGACCAGTAAACACTTATTTTATGAATTGTTACAACCATATAAGGTTGTATATGAGTGGTATATGACTACACAAGGGAGTGTATGGTCAAAATGTACAACAAATGAGTGTGTGCGTTTGCACACATGAGTGTGCGGCCGTACAATGGGGGTGTGCGGCCGTACACTCCTAATTTGTGTCCAAAATGTTGATTTTTGATGTTTTCTTAGATCATACGAAGGTGTGTGGTCACCACATGAAGGTGTGCGGCCACCATATGAAGGTGTGCGACCGCACTCCCTCAATGGTTGAAGAACACATGAAGAACACTAAGAACACTATAAGTTTTAAGCTTAGATTCAGATGTTTTACTAGTAACAAGTTGATTGATGGGGTGATTCACGTTCTTGAGGCCCTTAGAGTGTTCTTTGGATGAGATTTTTAGAGAGAGAAAGTAGAGAGAGAAGTAGATTACAGCCAAAGGAGGAAAGAATGAATGAAGGGGGTCCTCCCTTATATATACGGTGAGAGCGCGGCTGGAAACGGGTGTGCGGCCGCACACACCTGTGAGTGGCCACACACTCCATGTTTTGGAGTGTTTGGCCCTATTTTGTTTGATATGCTTTGTGTTATCCCGATTCTCGGTATCTACCTCGTTTGCATTACATTTAGAACTCTCCAATAGATCCCTAATGGTGTTGAAAGTTAACGAACTGAGTCTAACTTGGATTCAATTGGTTTCTTGTACAAGAAAGAAATTTCGGGTTGTCACATCATCCCCCCGTTATAAGGAATTTCGTCCCGAAATTAGAGTCCAAATAACTAAGTTATTACACAATAACTATTCAAAAAGATGAGGGTATTTTAGTTTCATTTGATCCTCGTGCTCCAAAGTGAACTCCAGTCCTTGTTTGGGGTTCCAACAAACTTTTACAATTGGGATGCGACTTAGTTTCATTCGTTTGACCTCTCGGTCCATAATCTCCACAGGTTCTTCCATGAAGTTGAGGCTCTCGTTGATCTCAATCTTGTCTAGTGGGATTACCAGAGTCTCGTCGGATAGGCACTTTTTCAAATTCGAGACGTAGAAGGTAGGATGTATGTTACTGAGTTCGTGGGGTAGATTAAGTTTGTAAGCTACGGGGCCGATTCTAGTGAGAATCTCGAAAGGCCCTATGTATCTGGGATTCAGCTTTCCACGCTTTCCAAAGCGTATCGTGCCCTTCCAGGGTGAGACTTTCAAAAGGACTCGGTCTCCTACCTGGAACTCCAAGGGTTTTCTTCGTTTGTCTACGTAGCTTTTCTGTCGGTCTCTAGCGGCTTTCAATCGTTCACGAATCTGAACAATCTTCTCTGATGTTTCTCGAATAATCTCCAGACTCGTGAGAGTGCTGTTAGGAACTCGTCCTTTAGCTAACTGAGTGTCACCTACCTCAGCCCAGCATAGAGGGGATCTGCACTTTCGGCCATAGAGGGATTCGAATGGAGCTTCCTTGATGCTCGTGTGATAACTGTTGTTGTAGAAAACTCGACAAGGGGTAAGTGGGTATCCCATGTCTTACCAAAGTTGATCACACAGGCTAACAAAATATCTTACAGGCTTGGATAGTCCTCTCAATTTGTCTGCCGTTCTGTAGATGGTAGGTTGTACTCATGTCTAACCTCGTCCGTAAGGCGTTTTGCAGTGATTGCCAAAATCTCGAAGTAAATCTACTATCTCTATCGGAGATAATAGATATAGGGACACCATGAAACCGTACGATCTCCCGAATGTATGTTCTTATGAGTTTCTCCATCTTGTCTGTTTCCTTGATGGGCAGGAAGTGTGTGGACTTGGTCAATCTGTCGACGATGGCCCATATGGTATCAATTCCACTCGTTATCTTGGGTAGCTTAGATATGAAATCCATAGTGATCTGTTCCCACTTCCATTCAGGGATCTCTGGTTGGTGTAGTAGACCTGATGGTTTCTGGTATTCGACCTTGACCTTGGTGCAAGTAAGGCATTTACTCACGAAGGTAGCAATTTGTGCTTTCATGTTAGGCCACCAGTATGACTTTTTGAGATCCATATACATCTTATCTGATCCTGGGTGAACGGTGTATCGAGTGTTGTGGGCTTCCTTCATGACCAAGTTTCTAAAGCCACCATGTCGTGGTGTCTAGATTCGGTCCATGAGATATAAGGCTCTGTCACCCTTGACTTCCAAGTTCTTATCCATTCCTCACAGGGATTCTCCCACCACATTTTCAGGTTTCAAGGCTTCGAGTTGAGCTTCCTTAATCTGTGCGGATAGATGCGAATGGATAGTCATTGTTAATGACCTGACTTTATGACCAGAATCTTCTTTCCGGCTTAGGGCGTCTGCTACTACATTGGCTTTACCTAGATGCTAACGAATTTCACATTCGTAATCATTGAGTAGCTTGACCCACCATCGTTGTCTCGTATTGAGCTCTTTCTGGTTGAATATGTGTTGTAGGCTTTTGTGGTCGGTGTATATCATGCTCTTCATACCATACAGGTAGTGTCTCCAGAACTTTAGGGCGAACACAACCGCTCCTATTTCGAGGTCGTGTGTGGTATAGTTGACCTCGTGTGTCTTCAGCTGGTTTGAGGCGTAGGTGATGACTTTACCTCGTTGCATTAGAACACAACCGAGCCCCTGATTTGATGCATCGCGGTATACCATGAAGTCTTCTGTCCCTTCAGGAAGGGATAATATCCGTGCGGTGCATAAGGCTTGTTTCAGGGATTGGAATGCCTTCTCTTGTTTCTCTCCCCAGTCAAATGTCACGCCTTTCTGGGTCAATGTGGTAAGGGGTTTTGCGATCCGAGAGAAGTTCTGAATGAATCTGCGGTAGTAGCCAACGAGGCCTATAAATTGACGAATTTCTATAGGCTTCTTTGGTGCTGACCAGTTTTGAATAGCTCTAATCTTGCATGGGTCCACGTGGATTCCTTCTTCTCTAACCACGTGTCCTAAGAATTCGAATATTCGGATCCAGAATTCGCACTTCGAGAACTTCGCATAAAGCTTCTCCGATCGTAGGGTTTCTAGGAATTGTCGTAGGTGATCGCTATGCTCCTCCTTACTTCAAGAGTAGATGAGTATGTCATCAATGAAGACAATAATGAATTGATCCAAGTAAGGACGGCACAACCTATTCATTAAGTCCATGAATATTATGGGTGCGTTGGTCAGTCCGAACGCATCACTACGAACTCGTAGTGTCCATTTTGAGTTCGGAAAGCTGTTTTCGGAACATCCTCCTCAAGCACTCGTAACTGGTGATACCCGGACCATAGATCAATCTTGGAGAAGTAACTCGCCCCATGCAGTTGGTCAAATAAATCGTCTATACGAGGAATGGGGTAACGATTTTTAACGGTCAGTTTGTTAAGTTCTCTGTAATCGATGCACATACGGAACGATCTGTCTTTCTTCTTTACGAACAAGACCGGTGCTCCCCAGGGTGAGAAGCTTGGTCTTATAAAGCGCTTGCTGAGCAACTCGTTAAGTTGACCAGACAGTTCTTTCATCTCAGCAGGCGCTAGACAATAGGGCGATTTGGCTACGGGGGTAGCTCCTGGAATTAGGTCGATCCTAAACTCAACCTGACGTTTGGGAGGTAAACCTGGTAACTGCTCTGGAAAGACATCGGGGAAGTTGCATATGACAACGGGGAAGTCTTTTAGATCTTTCGTTTTATGGATCATGTCGACAATGTGTGCAAGGAATGCACGATATTCCTTGAGCAAGTACTTTTGGGTTTAAATGTTCGAGATGATGCGAAGGCTCATATTGGGTTTGTCTCCGTAGATTAACAGGGTTTCATTATTTAGTAGATTTAGACGGATTGCTTTGTCGAAGCACAGGATATCAGCACAATGGAGACTCAACCATTCCATGCCCACAATGACATCGAAACTCTTGATCGATACTGGTATGAGGTCGATTGGGAATGAATGATCATCTAGCGTGAGGATCCAGCCTATGTAGATCTCGTTAGAACTCTCTATCTTTCTGTTAGCCATTTCTACGATGAATATTTCTTTTAACGGTTGCGGGGATTGTTTAAGTAAGTGTTTAAAGTTTTGATTTACGAAGCTTCTTTCTGCCCCACTATCGAATAGGATACAAGCATAAGAGTTATCAAGAAGGAACGTACCTGTGACTACTGTGGGGTCTGCTACTACTTCATTGTGGCCAATAGCAAGTAGTCTTCCTGTTCCTAAAGTATTCCCAGTTTCCGGACAGTTTCTTTTGAAATGCCCTACTTCGCAAAGCCTTAGCAGGCCTGACTTACTCGCGTGCTGGGGACTTGAGAATTGGGTTTCAGTTGAGACAGGAAAAACCGGACGGTATGGCCCTTTCGGTCGCAGTTTGTGCAGTGCAATTCACGGCAGGGGCCGTTATGATGAAAAGGGCACTTGGTTCACTTGGGCAGGTTCCCTGCATATGTTTTGGTTGGCAAAGGGGCAGCAGGAGTAGTGGCAGCATGGACAACTACCACTTGTTGGTTCTTTGAAGAGGATTGGGTTGACTTGCCTTTCTTCAGGTCCCACCGTTTCCTCTTGCTTTTGGATGTCTTGACGGGTGCGGTAGTAATCGCCATTGTCGTTGATGGAGTGGAAGGAGTTTCATGATCAATCAACCTTTGGGCCAATTCCTTGGTGCTATCAAAGGTCGTAGGGCGTGATGCTAAAATGTTCCCTCGATACGAAGGTACTAAACCCCAGATGTATCGCTCAATCTTATTGCTCTTAGTGGGAATCATGTTAGGATACATAGTTACCAGGTCGCAGAACCTGGCCATATAAGCCACCACATCGGTCCCTTTCATCTTGAGGTTCCAGAGTTCCTCCTCGAGTTTCTGGATTTCTCCCCTAGGGCAGTACTCCCTTGTTAGAAGGTCCTTTAGCATGTCCCAACCCATGGCGTTGCTTGTTACCAAGGAGAGTGATTTGACATGGCCATTCCACCATGTCAAGGCCCTTTCGGTGAAGGTGCAAGCAACGAACTTAATCTTGCTTTCCTCGGGGCACGAGCACATCTTGAAGATGGCTTCGGTTCTTTCGATCCATTGGGACAGTGCAATGATCCCTTCGGTTCCATTGAAGAACGTGGTTTTGCAGCTCATAAAATCCTTATAGGTACACCCCTGTGTACGAGAGTGGATTTCACCATGTCTAGAGTTGATGCCCATTTCGGCTCCACTTGTATCGGTAGAATTTATTTGTGCCATAGCTGCCATCACAGCTGCAGTTACAGCTGTCTGAAACATCACCGGATCGAACTGTGAAGGAGGAGGAGGAGTTTGGTTCGCATGTGTGCCTCTGATTGGACGCTTGCGAGGCAACATCTTTTACTGAAAACTTATAAGGATGACGACAATAGTGAGAAATAGATGTGAGTACGATGAGAGCGTTTCATGAATTAAATTACATAGACAAGTTGTCAGACAAAGTCATATACCGAGTAGGGAGACATAAGAGTATAGACTTTTCCCAATAGGTTAGATAACTGTCAATACTACTAGTATTACTGATGCAAATAAGTTCTGGAAAAATGGCCTAACAGTAGACCTTACATCAAACCATATGAGGGGAAAATAATTGACAGTTTCGACGACTACATAGCATACTAAAAGATGAGAATATTATATAGACAAGTGCTTCATTCAAACGCAGATGCTAAAGGCTATTCCTAAGTCAAAAGAAAAGATGCGCTAGTCATCTTTTATCGGCGGCGGCGGATGTTTCTCGGGTGAACTCGAAGGTCGGCCAGTTGGCGTTCCATGTCGAGGAGGTGTCGCTCGTAGACCCTCTGGCGAACTCGGAGCTCTATGACTTCAGCCTGGGTCTCGGCTAATGCCTGAAGCAAGGCCTCGTGGTTTGATGCGGACCTTTCCATAGCATCATCCAGGTAGCTGGTGCGAAGGGAGTGCAGTCCTCCATTTGTATCAACCTCTGCGATACGCTGGAGGGCTGTCCTGCCTTGAATTTCATTGTGGGCAACTCTTCGGACCAGGATGGGCAAGATTCTGTCTTCCGAACCTGCTTCGATTGTATTATAAAAGCTTCAGTCTGCATTGAATGGCATGGGTTGATTTTTCTCTTCACTCCACATCTCTATGTATTCCACCCATGTAGGCGTCAGGCCTTAGAAGGCCTGGTGGGGGTTAGGGTTTGGGACCGGGGCCACAGGGAGTAGGTTGTTGACTTCGGGTTCGGAGTCAGACCCATCCAAGAAGCCTTCTGCTTGGTAGTCATCCAAAGGGATTTGATGTTCCTCATCAAGCTCTTCTTCAATCCATCCCGCATTGCTGTGATTTTGGAAGTACGGGTCACCATGATGAAATCCGGCCATGATATCTATGCGAGAAAAGGGAAAGAATAGTTAATAGACGTACTAATCTAAGATACTTATAAGAGGATCGTTATTAGTCAGGCCAATAATTGCGTAGTGCATACTAATCACATGCGACCGAAACAATATAGACCTTCGAGTGAGCGACCCTAACTCGAAATCCACAACCAAAAAAGGAATAGGAAGTAAAGCAAAGATCACAAATTCTATGTTTGTAACACCTTAGTCACATGTAACCGTAGAGTATCCACTTAGCAACTATTGCCCTACTAGTAACAACCTTTTTAGTTCTCACGGAATACTCCTATAGTATTCTTGTTCTAATGTTCTTGTAGTAGTGTCGGTAAGTTTTTAGACTTGTTGGAACATCGCAACCATCCTTAGGCACATGCTAGTCAGTCCTAGGAAGATGTAGTTGATCAGGCTATATCCACCCAAATTTGACCATATGTCTCTAAGTCTAATTGTGCTGTTCAACAATCTTAATACTTTTGTTATGTTCTAGTGTAATACTGATCCTTTGTATTTATGGATGAATATATATATATATATATATATATATATATATATATATATATACATATATATATATATGTATGTATATATATATATATGTGTGTGTGTGTGTGTGTGTGTATATATATATATATATATATGTACTAAGTTAAATATTTTAGTATTTAAAAGTATATGTTCTTGGTCAGAGTGTTTTAGTCCCGAATTGTTTATAGTTCATATATCTTTTATGGGTTGATATAATTGATTCACTATAAACAATGCTCTGATACCAATCTGTCACACCCCAAAACCGAGAACGGCAGAATACGTTCTGGGGTGGAGGACATCATGTGCAGTATCATAACAATGCATAATAGTAAAAACAAGCGACAACAACCATTACATTAATATATTAATTGTAATACAAGCGTGTTCTATATAGTTTGATAGACACCAAAAGTATAAGCAAAATAAAAGATGGGTCTTGTATATATATATATATATATATATATATATATATATATATATATATATATATATATATATATATATATATATATATATATATATACCATCTTCTCAAAAGCTGCATCTGTACCTGCCTACTGATGACCTGAGAATACAAGTTATTTTGAAAAACGAGTATCAACATAAAGTTGGTGAGTTCGTAAGTATTTAGTGTCATTGCTTGCATAAAATCGTTTGAAACCAAGTATTACAATAATTATTATCAAGTTTTGAAAATAGTGTGAACCCTAGAAAATCCTAAATTTTATAGCAAAGGTAGTCTTTTACCCAGACTCGGATATTTGTAAGTTTGATTCGTTGAAAATGTAAGAGTTTCCCCAGTATAAATTTCAGTGAGAAAATATAGTTTTAGATTTCATTCATATAAAGAAATTGGAAGAATAGAGTTTTACCCCAACAATGTCACTGCCGGCTAAACGTAGTAGAGATGTAAACTCCAGGTAGTATTAAATGTGTATACACCTCGGGAAGTGTGTTTTAACTTTAATTATTAATATGTTAATTAAGGTCTGAATGTGAACTCGTATGTAACCATACTGAGTGACAGTAGTATATCAGTTGATCCTCCAGGTCACATGTAGCGTAGTGATGTTTTGTCGTCCTTGGGCCTAGTCTTCTCGGATTGTAGCTTGTAGTCGGGATGTGGGAGTGTCCGTCCCGTATAGATCTATACACATAGTGTTCTCTCTTCCTCCAGGAAGCTCAGGTTACAGGATGATCGCATAGCGAAGTGTGGTATGGAGAAGTAGTGCATTACATTCTATTTTAGTCTATTCTTTTGTATAGTATATAGTCTTTTCTTCATGTAGTATATGGTGTTCTCTTCGTATAGTGTATAGTGTTCTCTTCTTATAGTGTTTAGTGTTCTCTTCTTATAGTATTTAGTGTTCTCTTCATATAGTGTATAGTACATATAGACTCGTAACGGTACTGACAATAGTCAATATCATAGTAGCAATAGTAATGAGTGGAAACCTTTAACTATACCTATTATAGTTAAATAGAGATGTTAGTTGAATGCCTTTGATACACAAAGGTGTTGAAATGAAGTGAATACTTTTATACCTAACACCATTATATATGATATATAACTAAGAATTCAACGACAATCAGACAAATAATAGAATACCCTAAGTCCACAATCAAACAAGAACAGGAAATAAGGTGAGCTATTAGTTCTAAGTCCTTCAATCCTTACTTATATAAATATATTGGTGTAGATATGATTTGAAAACAAAACAATTTTGAAAGCATTGGAAAATAGTTTTTAGAACAATTAAACATGAAGATAAGTTTGATAAACGTTTCAAACAACTTTCCTGACATGGTGATTTGAAAATATAAAAAATCCTTTTGACAATAAGTTGTAATTTACGTATGATTACTACTATAACTTGTTTGGTTCAGCTTTTATTCCCCCCCTCCCCTAAAACATATAAAAACATCTAAAAGGTTGATTAAGGGGTATGAACTCACCTGTAGTGAGTGATGCGAGGGTAGGATCAGTTTAGGAGGTTGAGTGTTAATTGTGGACTTGAGCACCAACGGATCCTATTAACCATATAATGCCATATATATGGGTGTAATTAGTGTTTGGAATAACTATTTATTGTAGTCGGACCTTTTTAAGGACCAGTAAACACTTATTATGAAGTGTTACAACCATATAAGGTTGTATATGAGTGGTATATGACCTACACAAGGGAGTGTATTGCACACATGAGTGTGCGGCCGTACAGTGGGGGTGTGTGGCCGTACACAGGAGTGTGCGGCCGTACACTCCTAATTTGTGTCCAAAATGTTGATTTTTAAGGTGTTCTTAGATCATATGAAGGTGTGTGGTCACCACATGAAGGTGTGCGGCCACCATATGAAGTTGTGCGGCCGCACTCCCTCAAAGGTTGAAGAACACATGAAGAACACTAAGAACACTATGAGTTTTAAGCTTAGAGTCAGATGTTTTACCTGTAACAAGTTGATTGATGGGGTGACTCATGTTCTTGAGGCGCTTAGAGTGTTCTTTGGATGAGATTTTTAGAGAGAGAAAGTAGAGAGAAGTAGATTACAGCCAAAGGAGGAAAGAATGAATGAAGGGGGCCCTCCCTTATATATAGGGTGATAGTGCAGCTGGTAATGGGTGTGCGGCCACACACACCTGTGTGTGGTCGTACACTCAAGTGTGTGGTTGCACACTCCATGTTTTGGAGTGTTTGGCCCGATTTTGTTTGATATGCTTTGTGTTATCCCGATTCTCGGTTTCTACCTTGTTTGCATTACCTTTAGAACGCTCCAATAGATCCCCAACAATGTTGAAAGTTAACGAAATGAGTCTAACTTGGATTCAATTGGTTTCTTGTATAAGAAAGAAATTTTGGGTTGTCACACAGTTGATGTCTCAAAAGTGGAGAAGAAAATTGTAAATGATGTTCTCATTGTTAACGGATATCCTGATGTTTTCCGCGATGACTTGTCGGGCCTTCATCCGGATAGGCAAGTAAAATTCCGAATTGACCTTGTGCCTGGTGCTGCTCCAATTGCAATGACTCCTTATCGTCTTGCGCCAGCTGATATGAAAGAAATGATGATCCAACTGTAGGAACTACATGACAAGGGTTTCATTTGACCGAGTACCTCTCCCTAAGGTGCTCCAGTACTATTTTTCAAGAAGAAATATGGATCGATGCGAATGTGCATTGATTATCGTGAGTTGAATAAGGTGACTATCAAGAACAAGTACCCACTACCTCGCATCGATGAATTATTCGATCAACTTCAGGGTGTTAACTATTTCTCAAAGATTGATCGAAGATCTGGCTATCATCAGTTGAAAGTTCACGAGCAGGATGTACCGAAGACTGCTTTTCGTACTCGATATGAGCATTATGAATTCCTTGTTATGCCATATGGTTTAACAAATGCTCCTGCTATATTCATGGATATGATGAATCGCGTATGCCGCCTAATGCTCGATAAATCAGTCATCGTATTCATTGATGATATTCTAATCTATTCCAAGTCTGAAGCTGATCATGCCATTCATCTTCGTACGGTATTAGAACTTCTTCGAAAGGAGAAACTATATGCTAAATTCGTGAAATGTGAATTTTGGCTTCGCCAAGTTCAATTTCTCGACCATGTTATTACTAGTGATGGTGTATCCGTAGATCCTATCAAAATCAAAGCCATTCAAAAATTGGGAAGTGCTCCGTAATGCTTCTGAAATTCGCAGTTTCTTGGGTCTCGTGGGATATTACCGAAGAGTCATTAAAGACTTTTCTTGTATAGCCGTACCTATCACGATTCTTACATGGAAGGAAGTGAAGTTTGAATGGGGTAAAGCCCAAGAAAAAGTTTTCTCAACTCTAAAAGATCTTTTGAGTCATGATCCAATCTTATCACTCCCAGAAGGTGATGATGATTTCACCGTATATAGCGATGCTTCATGATTGGGACTCGGTTGTGTGTTGATGCAACGTGAAAAGTGATAGCCTATGCCTTAAAACAACTGAAAGATTATGAAAAGAATTATTCCACTCATGATCTCGAACTCGTTGCAGTGGTATTTGCCCTAGAACTTTAGAGGCATTATCTTTTTGGTACAAAATGCCAATTATTTACCAACCACAAAAGTCCTAAGTACATGTTCAGTCAGCAAACTTTGAATATGAGACAACAACGAGCCATGAAGATTATCAAAGATTATGATTGTAAAATCCTATATCATCCTGGAAAAGCCAACGTAGTTGCTGATGCACTTAGCAGAAAGATTTATCGCAATAGTATGTGTTATGCTATTACTCATACTACAGTAAAATTCACTATTTTAGATGAATTAGAGAAATGGAAAGAAGAGGCCCTAAAGATAGAAAGTGTGAAGAAAGAAGGGATGATACATTATAATGATGCTTTACTTGATGATCCGCGAGGATTAAAAGTATTCAAGAATCGGCTGTAGATTCCAAAGATTGGTGGATTGAGATAGAAGATATTAGATGAAGCCCATAAATCTAAACAGTCAATCCATCCTAGTACAAGTAAAATGTAATATCATGTAAGAGCTGATTATTGGTAGCCTGGATTAAAGAGAGACATTGGAAGATATGTACAGGAATGCTTAGTATGCTTACAAGTCAAAGCAGAGCACCAAAAGCCTTATGAAACCCCAGAAAGTCTTAGTGTTCCTGTATGGAAATGCGAAGAACTGTCCATGGATTTCATTACCAAATTGGCCAAAGACTGCTAGACAGCATGATAGCATTTGGGTAATCGTTGACCGCCTAACTAAAAGCGCTCATTTTCTTTCCATGCGTGAAACGGCTCCAATGGAGAAATACGCACAAGTATACTTGGATGAAATTGTTGCAAGACACGGTGTGCAACTAAAGATCATTTCCGATCATGATAGTCGCTTCACTTCTCACTTTTGGGCAAGTATGCAACGTGAATTAGGATCTCGAGTTGCTCTCATCACTTCTTATCATCCCCATACAGATGGTCAAACGGAGAGAACAATCCAAGCAGTAGAAGATATGCTTTGTGCATGTGTCTTGTAGTTCGGTGGTAACTGGGATAAATACTTACCTCTTGTCGAATTCTCGTATAATAATAGTTACCATGCTTCAATCAAAATGCCACCATATGAAGCATTATATGGTCGCAAGTGTCGTCCTCCATTATGTTGGCGAGACATAGGACAGAAGATCCTTGGAGGCCTTGAAATGATTCAAGACACCACCGATAAGATTCAAATTGTACGAGAATGAATGAAAGCGGCCCAGGATCGACATAAGTCCTATACAGAAAAGAGGAGGCGACCCATAGAATTTCAAGTTGGTGATTTTGTAATGCTGAAGGTATCCCCATGGAAAGGCCTTATGAGATTTGGGAAGAAAGGAAAGTTGAGTTCCAGATTTGTTGGACCTTTCAAAATCATCCAGAGAGTTGGTAAACAAGCATATCGCTTAGAATTTCCTGAAGATTTGGCAGGTCTTCATGATGTGTTTCATGTGAGCTATTTGCACAAATGCTTGAGCATCAATGATGAGACATTTCCATTATCCGAGGTGAAATTGGATACTAAGTTAAGATATGTAGAAGAGTCGGAAGAGATCGTGAATGAAAGAACAACTAATCTACGTAATAAAGAAGTAGAGTTGGTGCTTGTCAAGTGGAAACACCATCGAGGCCCAAATTATACTTGGGAAAATAAGAATGAAATAAGAGCAAAATGTCCCCATTTATTTTAATCGATGTAATTTCCGGGACGAAACCCTCAAAACGACGAGGTATTTATAACATACACATTTTGAAATCATGTTTTAAGTAAATAATATTATGAAATATTATGTGAATTTGAATGTTGAGTTCTAACAGATAGTTCTTACAAGAAATGAAGTAAAACTATGTTTAGAATCACTCATAAAATATTGGAAGTCTTATGAGAATCCAATTAAAAGCCAAATAGTGAAATATAGCGAAAATATAAAATTTTAAATAAGTAAAATTTTATTATTGAAAGTTGTAGATAATCTCGTTAGAAACTTTTAGGCGAAAACCTCATCGAAATCCGAGTTATAATGAAGAAGTTATGACAAATCGAAGATCCGCGACAAAACCGGCACGACGCCGAATGACGTAAAAAGTGAGTTTTTGATAAACTAATTTTAGCCTTAGTAATCTAAATTAAAGTCGTAGTATTCGTTAAACTGAGAAGTTCGATAAAAAGAACGCCAAAATCTGACTTCGTATGAGGAAGTTATGATTTTTCAAAGTTTCAGCTTAGCAGTAGACAGCTAAAAACTCGAATTTTAGATCAAGTGATTTTTAGTCGACACAACCTAAATGAGAATTGAAGGTCTCGTCATTAGTAGTACAACGATAAAAAGTCTGATGAAAACGGACGTCGGATGAAGAAGTTATGAATTTTTAACGGATTTTCTTGTTCCGATCTGTTAAAAATTATAATATTAAAATTAAAGTCAAAATTAGCCAACGAAGTCTAAATGAAAGTTGTAGAGCATAAATTTAGTTACGCGTTCATATAAATAACGTCAAAAACGGAGCTTGTATGCGAAAGTTATAGATTTTAGAAGTTTGGGGCTCAATTTCCGAGAATTTTCACATGGATAAGGTCCGGAATAGGCCACGTCATCGGATCCTTCACTCCATGGGCGCCCCGTGACTCATCCGAAGCTGGCTCCGCCGCGTGTCGCACACCTATTGCCTTCTGAGTGGATTGAACTGCGGTCCAATGATCTTCCGACGCGCCTCGCTGCCCCCTCCCTCTTCCTATGTCCGAAGCTCGCACCTCCACCTGCCTCCCTCGCATGCGCGCCATCTGGAGTCACTCGCTGTTGTCGCGTGTTCCTATTGGCTTCGGATCCGAGCTCCTCCTCCCCTATAAATATAGGGCCTGCGAGACCTCTTGGGTAGTTTGATAAATTTGGCACTTTCACCCCCTTTTTGATATTTTTACTATTCTGACTTCCCCCGAAGCCCCGATACTGATTCCAAATTTGAGATCAACAAGGATTTTGTGTGCCCTCTTGAGCCATTCGTGATCAACAAGGTTTTTGTATCCCATCTTGAGCCATAGCCTCTTCGTGATCACCACTCTTAAGCCAACAACCATCT